>NC_133412.1:16510000-16812500 GCF_049350105.2 Macaca mulatta
AACAAACATTAAAAGATCTTGAGGGGTTCTGGGCTTTGGATTTTTGTGTGTGTGCATGAGAGAGATGTTTTGACCTTAGTGGATTGTGGAGGCTTTTATTAGCTCATGAGGTTGCTTTTTATAATTTCACACTTGGCTCTTTAAAACTTCTATGACTTGGAAAAGGGGCCTTAGGCTCTAGGTGATAATATTTCAACCCCGACAGATAATTACAGCTTGTCCAGTAGTAGCTTTATATGGACTGCTTTTTATATGCGGTTGTTTATTTTATAGATTGTGACAGCCTAAAGCAAGATTCCATGGCCCTCAACAAAGACATAACACTCAGGGAAAATAGCAGGACAATTCAGCTTTGAAAATGTGGTGGCTGGGGGACTCAGAAAGCCTGGGGCTCAGCCAAGTCACGTGTGAGGAATGACATCAGCAGACACCAGTTGCACGAGACTTAGAAAAGGCCTGGCTTGAGTGGACGCAGGGAATCTCATGGTGAAGTCTTGCCCCTAAACAGTATAAGCCACTTGTCTTACCACACACATGCTAGTGAACTTCAGCCTGTGCTAGTAGGCAGCAAGGCCACATATTTAGTAAGTGGCTGAGCAGGGATCTGAATACAGGCTGGATTTGCTCCAGAATACAAGCTCTCAACCAACTGTATTAGTTTTCTTTTGCTGCTGTATCATGTTGCCAGGAACTCAGTGACCTAAAACAGCACAAATTTATTATCTTACAGTTCTGGAGGCCAGAAGTCCCAAGTGGGATCTACTAGGCTAAAATCAAGATGTTGACAGGGCTGCATGTCTTCTGAAGCATCTAGGAGAAAATCCATCTCCTTGATTTTTCCAGCTTCTAGAGGCCACCTGTATTCCTTAGTTCATCCTTAAGGAAGTAGCAAAGCATCTGTAAATCTCTCTCCGACTCTGACTCTCTTGTCTTCCTCTTATAAGGACCCTTGTGATTATATGGAGCCTTTCTAGATAATCCAAGATAATCTGCCCATCTCAAATCCTTAATGATGTCTGAAAAGTCAAAGTAATGTGTCACAGGGTCCGTGGGATTAGGACGTGGATATCTTTGGGAAGGCCATTGTTCCACCTACCATGCCAGGACTCATTCAGCCTCCCCTTCACGCTGACATTGCATCTGGGGTCATAGTTTTTGACAATATACTAAAGCTCCACATTCTGAGAATGTAATTTTTTCTGGGATAATTGCTTTAGAGGGTGAGGTTTGCCTTCTTTTCTCAATATGGTGGGTGTGGCCCACCAGTGAAAATAATAACTGCTTGCAACTTTTCATCAGTAAAGTCATCAGAAATCCAGCATATATCTTCTGCAGCCCTGCAGGAACCACACCAGCCTCAAGGAGAGCAAGTCCCAGCTGTAAGCCCTGGCAGGACCCCTCACCCCAACACTTAGCAAGAAGTCAGGATGTCATTAGTCACTTTGGGCTTTTAATTCACCAAAGCAGTAGAGTTTGATTCAGACTTTAATTCATTTGGGTTTTGTCAACATTAGACTTAAACTCACGAAGGGATTAGTGCATAGATTTTAATTCTTCTGAGACAATTTCACAGAGGGAGGAATTATATTCAAATTTGGGGCATCCTCGCTTTGTTGGCATTTTATGCGTGGAGTTTCCCTCTGCATTTTCATTTAATTTTACTTCATAACTTCCAGTAGGTTATATTGGACAGTTACGTCCAATAGATTGTGTTGAACAGTTGTAGCAGGACAGCACTGAGCAAGGGAAACAGAATAGAAAGAATGTTTTTGGCCTTGGAGTCCATTTAATTACTGCATTGTTCTGACCCATTTCAAAGCCTCCTGCGGAAAAATCTCCTCTCAGCAGGAGGAAGCCTGCCCAAACCAGCCCTGCTGGGTCAGTTGCTTTAAGTCCAGCAGGAATCAGTGTCTGTAGTGGTGGCGATGAAGCAGGCTGCAACATGCTATTGCTGAATGGGTTAAAGCTCCAGGACTCCAGGAGTCTTCTTCACTTTACAGTCCTCTCACCTCTCTCACTTAGGGGTCCTAGAGTTGTGACAGCCAAGAAATAAGCCACATTCTCTAATATCAGGTTTGTTCATTGAAATGGAGATACTTTGAACTCTAGCTGACCTATTATTTTGTCTTTTCTTTTTTCAGTTGGATCCAAACTTAAGTGAAAAATGGGGCTGTTATTTATTGGGATCCCATGAAATTCCTCCTAATTTTTTTTTCTCTAGATTGTTACACTGGCCTTCTAGTGGGTGTCTTTTTCCAGTCAGTTCTTGAGACCTGTGCTGTAGGCATTTGAGTTTGTCATCTTTTGCTTAGAGCAGAAGAGCTTAACCCTTTTTGTGACACACACCCCTTTGACAGTCCGGAAGACTCTAACGACGCCTTTCAGAAATAATATCTTTAAATATGTGACACAAAATACCCAAGATTACAAAGTAAAATAATCACACTGAAATACAGTTCTCAAAAATGTTTAAAAACAAAATTTAGCCTTATCGGGTGATGATAATTAAGGTAGGAACTAGTGTAGCTTCAAAGAGGATTTAAGACATAATTAGTTCTGTAGCTGTGAATGCTATAATTTAAAAAAATCTGCAGGGAAATCAATATAGAAATATAGAGCTTTTTTGTGGGGATGTATAAATATACAATTCATATATAATTTATATGAATCTCTATTCCTACATTAATATGATTTAGTACTTAACCTATAGGTACCATAATTCAAATACACTGATGAGCACAAACAATATTTCAAGAAAGCTCTAGCCGCCAAAACAGAATATGGAAAGATCTATGATCTGTATTTGTAACAAAGTCATAGGAAGTAATTCAGATGTA
Organism: Macaca mulatta; assembly: GCF_049350105.2. Lineage (NCBI taxonomy): Eukaryota > Metazoa > Chordata > Mammalia > Primates > Cercopithecidae > Macaca > Macaca mulatta. The sequence goes on from NC_133412.1 coordinate 16,512,838, forward strand.
ATGTGTTGCCCACGTTCATAAATGAAGAAAATGGCAAATTTCAGTTAGAGGTTAGTGAAATATATGTTTCTTTCCAAACTCATGAACTCCCTCCATGGAAACCCAAGTTTTAAGTCCCAGTCTTAGAGTGGCTGTCTATTGTTTATCTGCCATAAGAATACCCGCTATTCTACTGTCCCTTACACCATCTATCTATCAGATATCACTCCAGTCTTTAACACTTCACCGGTTTCATTCTTCTTCATTCCTCAGTGCTGAGCCACTTTTATCCAAGGTAAATCACATTTTTAACTGTAATACACCAAATATTCAGATTTGCCCACATGCAATTCCTTCATCTTAAGTGATTGCTCCAAGTTCTGAGGCTTATTCATTATGCATTAAATTGTACATGGTTTTGTTAATACTTCTTAGTCTATATGTGTGTATGAAAATGAAGAGTGGGTGCTAAACACTGAGCACACATGGATATAAACATGGGGGTAATAGATGCTGTGGACTACTAGAGAAGGGAGGGAGGGGGAGGTTGAAAAACTACCTGTTGGGTACCAAGCTCATTACCTGGGTGCAGCATACCCATGTAACAAACCTGCACAGGTATCCCTGCATCTAAAATAAAAATTGGAATTAAACAAATGCCATAGAAACTTATCTTACTGAAAAGATGTGAAGACTCACTGAGTTTTCATAGAAACGTAAGCTTAGTGAAAGCAGAAATTTCATCAGTCCTTTTTATCTTGTATCCCTAGTTTTGGACAGACAGAAGGAGCTCAACAAACACTGTGGAATGGGTAACTGATCCAGTATTCAATGATAAACTCAGATTTCTTAGTGACGCAAACACACATTAAAGAGAATAAAAGTTACTTGGGAAACAAGATTACATTCTTGAAGAAAGTGGCTTTAATTCTTGAAATGTCTATTTTCATGTTATTAGAAATATAAAGTTTTCCTCTTACAAATGTTGTGCAAGTATATAAGGAATGAACGATCACTTCCTTTTTTGTTTTTCTTTTTAAATAAAAGATGTAGTGAAAGTGTCCATCAATTCTTTTATTGCCATTAATAATGATGTGTACTATAAAACACTGTGTTCCACACTCTTTATAGCCACCCCCTGTTATGATGCTTCAGATACCTTATAAGCATATTTGCTCAATGAATAATGTTGACTTTTGTTCCTTTTGTATTACTCAATAGCTCAGGGTTTCACTACTTTTTCCCTGAAATATATAGATCATTTTTCAAACATAGAAAACATCAGTTAAATTTTATCTCTAGTTTTTTGAACATATATAAATAGAGCAGTTATTTCCATTGGTGGTTTCTTTGAGTGAGGATTGGCATGGATGGGTCTGTTTTTTGAGTGATAATAAAACACAAGATTAATATACTATAATTTTTTTAAGAGCTAAACGCATTTTTTTTAAAGTTCAAGATGAGATTCATCAGTGGGTTATGAAATCATTTTAGTGGGTCACAAATATGATTTTTAAAGGTGAAATAGAACAAGTAGAAAATACCAGAGTGCATCGTACATAGTAAGAGTACATAGTGTTTGGTAAAACTTTTGGGGAGGGTGGGGGAGAGGGAGAGGGAGAGAGAGGGAGGGAGGGAGAGAGAGAGAGAGAGAGTGTGTGTGTGTCTATTTTAATGAGTTGCAATATGAAATGCATTTATGACTATAGGTCATGGTCAAAACATTTAAAATACATTACTTATGGCCATTATATTGGGTTTGTAGATGGAGAAAAAAACTGTGGCTCCACACAGCACACAGAGTTGGTCACAGAGTTGAGGTACTACTATATTTCCTGACTTTCATTCCAGTCCAATGATCTCCCAAATAGAGCAGACTTTATTTTTATTTGTTCAGATTTTTTGCTTCATTTTCTTTTAAAATGAACCAATCATGAAGACAGAATTTTTTGGCTAAGTCACACAAGAGTATCACTCTTTACGACCTTTTGTTTTTGTGTTTGCATTTCTTGGCATAAAATTCTTCAGCTAGCTGGACTTTAATGTGGGCACGGAAGTTCTGTATGGAATATGTCTAAAAAATGGCATTGGCAATTCTTGTAACACATGAATATTACAGAAATTAAGTGATGTAATATGTGAAAATAATCAGTTCAATGATTGGCTTACTGAAAATGCTACATATATATTCAAAGCCAGATTGATATATCCTTAAGTGTGCCTTTCATGAACATTTAATAAGACAGCCAATAGCATAAGAACATAAACTTATTTTGAAGATTGAAACACCCTGTATTCATCAAATGTGACCAGTCAAGCAAAAATATGCAACTATAAAGAATGCTATTCTTCTAATATTACATTTTAATACAATCAAGCCTATGTGTGTGGCAATATACACAACTATGTGTTATATTTAATTGCATTATATATAATATATAAACATGATTTTTTGACCATTTATTGGAGAAAAATACATTTAAAATGTAGAATACTGGGTTTGTGTTTAGGTATAAGTAAGAGTTTCCTGATATAATTGTTGTTAAGCAACATACCACAGAATTCTGTGGCATCTTCTTCCTCGAATTTTGTTTTAAGAATTGCTATTTAAAATTGACTCAATCTGTGCTGATTAGAGGCTGGAAGGACAAAGTATATAACTTGCATATTATTTGTCCAAGTCCATATTCTATAATTCATTTTAAAATATTTTTAAATTAAGCTCTATCTTTCGGTGTATTTTCTAAAAGGACATATTTATAAATTAATTACATTTAAATTAGAGAATTATGAATTTCTGCATCAGATTCAACAGCATCCTCCTTCAACCACATCAGTTGTCTCAAGAGGAAATAGCAGTTAATCCTCCAATAAAAGGATTTTCTCTCTTATTTGAAAATTGCTACATCTGGAGACTTAAAACCTCATATTGCAGCCTGCTTTCCCATTTAATAACTGTTACCGTGAATAACATGTTTCACAAGTTTAATCAAACTCTCCCTTTTTAAACTCTAATACACAGTCTTTCATTAATAAACAGTCACATAAAACACATGTTGGTTGCTCTGAAGACAAATGAGAATGCTTTATAATTCTGAGTATATAGAAATGTCACACATAGATGTAGGGTGAACCACAGAGAAAGAACTAGAAGTCTCGCAGTCCAGCAGCACTGTTCTGGGACATAATGTCAAGGAAAAAAAAAAAAACTGGAAGTCAGAGTAAGAATTTGAATCCTACATTCAGCTTTAGCTTCCAAAGTACAAATATCAACTGTAGACACCAGAACAAGCTAGGCTCTGGCCATAGGCGGTCTCTAGTTTATAGCTACCAGAATCTAAGGAGGACCTCTCTGAATCAGGTATCTGTGTTCCGATCGTATTCTGTTGCATGCCACTTGCTATCTCAGAACAAAGAGGAAGAATCAGCACCTCAAGACTGTATTTTCACAAGGGCTAAAAAGCTCATCCTTTCCCTTGAACTCAATGATGGTTTCTTGTATCATTCTTTGACAAGCAACAGACTGTGGAAATAGAGCAGTGTTTTTCCAGAGATAAACAAGGTTAATGGATATTCCATGATGCAAAGTTGCCAGTTCTAGATTCTGCCAGCTCCCATCCAAAGGAACTTATAGAAAGGTTGTCTGACTTTTATTCACTTCACCCCAAGGCATCCGATTACCCAACACAGGCAATAAACATACCTCTTCCTTTTTTTTCCTGACTGCCTAACCTCTTTAGTGGGGATCCCTGAGCTGAGGGGCAGCTCCTGCCACAGCCTTAGAGCCCTATGGGGTCATATGATATGATTTAGTCAAAGGCACCACCAGGTCCCAATACCTTAAAATCAAAAGGAAATAGAACTGATAAGCACTCCCCGCCACCCCCCACACATCTTTTTAAAAATAGTACTTGAAAATAGCAATAATTGTAGCCAAGAAACATGAAGACTTCATCAAAAATCACTGAGGATGTGCGTAAGTCCTTTATTGCTAAAGAATAAGCATTCAACAAGTTGCAACAAATTTATTCCATCAGAATGAATTATGTACTCAAACTAGCACACTTCAGCCAGCCAGAGGGTTAATGGGAGATCCTCAGGGTGATTTTGCTTAATGCTTAAAAAAACAACCAATGCCTTTGAGCTTTTCATAAAAACTGAGGTCCAACTCTCCAAATAAATCAGATCTCTGATAAGAAAACTAAGATTCCAAGTGCCTTCAAACCACAATCATGAACATAAACAGAAGAAAGAGAAACACCACAATTAGGCCATGTCAGCTGTAAGAGTTATCCCTTGCCTGTAGACCTTGCATGAGTTTCATTGCTTTGAATTAAAATTGGCCTATAAGTTCAAAGATGGAGGAGGATGAACAAAAATTCTAATGAATCTGCTTGTGTAGCCATTTTAGTAGTCCTGAGTAAGTGCTCACTAAATATATGATGAACAAATGAATGACTTCATGCTGATGAGAACTGGCCCAGATCCGCAAATAATTGTGTGAGCCAAACATTCAGTTTGCAGACTGGCTAAACTTTAGGCAAGATTGTTTGCTGCAGCTCTTTGCAAGGCAAAAACAACGAATATGCCAGTGTTAACATGCAACTCACACTTAACCCCAGGGAGATTTTGCTTTGCTTTATTTTCATAGCCTTCTTATAATTTAACCAGGAGATAGTACAACTTGCATGTTTTGCAGTTACTCAGGTCAGAGGACTGAGCAGAAGAACGTTTACATTTCTAGACACTGCCTAATACACCAGGGCTTCACCACAATTGTTTCAAAAGCCCACACATCTCTAAACTATTGGGTATGCAACAAAATTTGGTGCCATGATCCATATGTCAGGGAGGTCAGTTTTAATGCCATGGGCAATGGTGTACCTATTCTTTAATTCAACAGTAACTGAATACTTACATTAGTCTGTGATGATTAATATTATGTTTCAACTTGACTGGACCACAGAGTGTCCACATATTCAGCTAAACACTATTTCTTAATGTTCTGTGAGGATGTTTCAGGTGAGAATAGCATTTGAATCAGTAGACTGAGTAAAGTAGATTGTCCTCCCAGTGTGCTTGGGAATAATCCAATCCTTGAGGGTCTGAACAGAACAAAAAACGTGGAGGAAGGGCAAATTTGTTCTCTAGGCCTGACTGCTTGAGCTGGGACCCTGGACTTCTCCCGCTCTTGGACTGGGACTTAGGCCATCAGCAACCCTTTGTCAGGCCTTCGGAATTGGACTGAAATCACACCCTTGGCTTTCCTGAGCCACCATCTTTACAGGCAGCCAATCTTGGGATCTCATCCTCCATAATCATGTGAATTAATTCCTTATAATAAATTTTATACATTTATACTAAATTTACATAATATAATTTATTATAAGGAATTATACACACACACATCCTATTGGTTCTGTTTCTCTGGAGAACTCTGTCTACAGAAGTTGGTACCAAGAAATAGAGAGCTGCTATAACAAATACTTAAAATGTAGTAGAGGCTTTGGAATTCGGTAATGGGTAGAGGCTGGAAGAGTTTTTTTGAGGCACATGCTAGAAAAACCAATATTGCTATGAAGGGGCTGTTAAATGTGATTCTGGTGAGGACTCAAAGAGGAGAAAGATTTCATTTTCTTAGAGAATACATTAATACTGTACAGAATGTTGGTAGAAATATGAACATTAGGTGCAATTCTGATGAGGTCTGTGGTGAAAATAAGGAACATGTTATTGGATAATGGAGAAAAGGCAATTCTTGTTATAAAGTGGCAAAGAACTTAATTATATTTGTGTTTTAGTGTTTTGTGGAAGATATAACTTGGAGTGATGAAATTGGATATTTAGGTGAGGAGATTTCCAAGAAAAGTGTTGAAGGAGTGGCTTGGTTCCTCCTAAATGCTTATAGTAAAATACAGGAGAAAAATTGAAGGCTGCAAATATGTGCTATTCCTCAAAAAAGAGAAGAATGATGTGAAGGCTACTCAGGGATAATCAGGGCTGCCACTCCCATCACAGGCCCAGGGGTAGGGCTAGTTCTTCCACAGTCTCAAAGATCAAGCTTGCCTCTTCAGATTCAGCAGGCCAGCATGTCCCTGCCCAGTGCCTCCTCTTTACCTAAGCCAAAAGTGACACATTCCACTTCATTTACTGCCAGAACTAGTCATGTAGCCTGACAAACCTGAAAAGAATCACAAAGATCCTTGAGAAGTCCTACAGGCCTCTCTCAGAGCTACTATATGCAAGAAAATGAGACGCGCTCGGAAATGTTTAGTGTACACACTGACACTGTTTAGATTTCTGACCATGCTAGCACTCATCTCTAAGATCCTTTCCTCTCATTCACCCATTCATTGACTCATTTATTCTCCAAGTCACTCACTTGTTTATTATACATTTACTAAATACCTATCTGCCAAGATTTGTGCAGAATGATGGCATAAACTATGACTGAAACGGATCTTTTTCATCAAGAAGTTCATAGTCTAACATACAAATAAATGTATATTACCATATTCATAATTCAATGTAAGATCAGCTATGATATAAATGAATATTAAGTGTGATAGAAATACATTTATTCACTTACCATTCAGCTAATACTCTACCTTAGTATGTGTCACACCCCATGTTAAGAAGATAAACAAAATAATTCTCACTTGACACAGCAGGGAAGGTATTTAAAAATATAATACTTGAGTTGGTCACTGAAGCCTGAATATGTATTCTCCTTGAACATGAAAAATCTTTATTTAGCTCTTCAAGTGATAAAATGTACCCAACCACTCCTTACTGCAGAATCTAGTAGGTAAGAGTGTAGGCAAGTGGGATGACTGGTTGTAAATATTAATTCCTATTTATTAGCCATTTATTAGCTATTGATGTAACTTCTATGAGCTTCAGATTTTCTCATTTGTAAAATAACAATAAAATCTACTATACAGACGTTTTCTAAAGCTAAAAGAAGAAAATACACACATAAAGCCTTAGCAGTAAATAGTAAGTGTGAGTTAGCATCACTGTGATTAGTATTCTCCCAGAAGAGGAAGGGATCTACTAGGACAATAGTGTCTGTAATTAATATTGCAAGCTGGATCACTTTCCAAATAGATCCCACCCTGTCTCTGAACTCTATCTTAGCAGTAGTTGAAACAGATAAGCAAGATTTCCCACTAACCTCTGAGTGTCAGAATTTACAATTTTCATTCTGTTACAGTGCCATGAGATACCCGTAGTGCAAACTACAGGGCCTTGTGAGTGCATAGTGGTTGGTGAAGCATCAGACCCTGGATCAGGAGATGAAAAATCTTCTGCCTAGAACAACTTCTAGGCAACGCCCTACCTGTGACTCCTTCTCCTCCTTATCTAGGTCTTAGCTTAGTTATTGCCTCCTCTAGGGAGCCTTGCTTTTCTTACCACTCCACCAAGCCCTTCGTATGTTTCCTTCTGACTCCCTGGGCCTCCCTGCAGAAACACTTAAAGAGATATACAGAGGGAAGCCCAGGGGGGGTATGTATATATGTGTGTGTGTGTGTATATATGTATATACATATATATGTATGTATACATACACATGTATGTGTATATATGTGTATATATGTGTGTATATGTGTGTATATATACATATATGTGTATATATGTGTGTATATACACATATATGTGTATGTGTGTATATATACGTGTGTATGTGTGTATATATATACATATATGTGTGTATATGTATGTATATACATATGTGTATATAAGAATGTACATAGGATATGTATATACAGATGTATAAAAGGATATATACACACACATATATAAATACACATGTTTTTATGTGTGTTATCTTTATATCCTTATATGTGTGTGTGTGTGTATATATATATAAAGACATAAGGATAACACACATATATAAAAATATATGTGTATTTATATATACATGTACATATACATACATATATATCCTTATATACATCTTTATATATACACATATATTTTTATATATGTGTGTGGATTATATATAAGTAACACTCTAGATAAAATATTGACTTGTCTGTTCCTCCCACTGGACTCTGAGTTCTGTCATGAAAAGGACTTGTCCTAAGTCCATCACCATGCTCACAGTACTTAGAAGAGGGCCTGGTGTAGAGCAGGTGCTCAATATATTTTGAGGTCAGAAAACACAGTTATATTAGGAATGGGAGACTATGAAATAGTTAAGGAGTTTATTATCGGATCTTAGATGAGTCTAGAGCCTCAATAAAATGAGGAGCTCTTAGATGGGGCTCATAATAGTTGAAGTAGAGAAGAATATATGTCACAGGAATCAGGAGGTGAAGAGATTTCATGGTTGAGCATCATAAATATCAAAGTTGAAGTTATTGAGTCATGGTTATATGATTTCTCCTACAAATATGACAGCTCAGTCATATTTATGGGTTTAATAATTTTTTAAGCCTTTGAAGAAAATTCTGGTGAGAAAAACTCACCTGACTTCTTGGCCCTGCAAAGATTTGACACACACTATACATATACATATGCATACACATATACAAATACATATACATATACATGGAAGCTGTCAAGGCTAGAATTGTACTCTTTGAGACAGAGGTGTAAGTCCAAAATACTAATTTGAATTGAATGTCAAAGTTCACTTAAGTAGACCTTGGGCTACAGTTTATAGAAAATATGCTCCTGCATCTGGAATTCTGCAGTTCAGTTGGGTGTGGAAGACCATCCAAACCAGTTTCTCAGGAGATGCTAATCATGAATTGTAACAGCACTACTGCATTCAGCACACAGACAGCTCCACCCCCGTATAAAAGGGAAGTTCACCTCCCTTCTCGTCCCTCTAGCAACTTCCATCTTTTCAGTCTCTCAATTCCCCTACCTGAACTTCTCTCATACAATTCCCAGGCCTGTCATCATTCCACACACAGGGAAACATCATAAACCACTGACCATTTTTCTAGAGTCACTTTAAATCAAAGTAATAAGTTTTAGCGTGTTTTCTTCCCACTTCTAGCAATGAAAAGTCATGTAAGCTGTGAAAAGCCACATAACAGGATTTAAAACAATATATGAATAACTTCCTATGGAAAGAAACGGATTCTTTGACTTTTTAAAAACATAACAGCAATAGAAAATAAAAACCCAAAGTGAAAAATATTTAACAGAAAGTTGGAAGTTCCCTTTAAATATAAGAGAAGGCTTTGGCATATTTGGGATTAAAGATGACAATAATTTATCTTTCAAAATCTGGTCCAAGGGTCATAGTAGTCTAAAATTTTTTTTTCTGATGTCCCAGATTGCTGGATATTTCTGACATAGGAGACCCAATGAGGAAAAGACAGAAGGATCAAAGAAGAGAAAGCAGAATAACATTGTCATTGAGAATGGACTCTAGAAGGGACATCACCTAAGGATGAAAGCTTTTCTGGCAAACAATATGCAAGTATATTTATACCCCTGCTGCTCATTCCTTTTATTTAAAAATTACTGTGGGAATAAAGTGACATACATTGTAGACGCCATTAGTAATTGTTCTAGGGAACAACTAATACATGTGTCTACTCATATTACACTGAAAAACCAGGTCTGCCAGCCATGGTCTTTGAATTCTGACAGCATGTTTTAGATATCTGGTCCATAATGTGTAGGTAGTGGGAAAACACACAACCTATTTTCTTAAATAAATGTTCTGAATGTTTCCGTATTGTGAAGGTGGTGAGCCAACATAACGAACACTGATATGCAGTTTTTATTATGAAAAATGAAAACGAAATTAGTCAAGATCTGTCAGGAAGAACAAAGAGGTTTCTTGTGGAATTTGTGTGTTAAATACAGCAATGCTTATAACTTTGTTCCTCGTATGAGGTAATGTTTTCCTATGGATATTTAGTAATATTTAGCCATCAATCAATTGGCATTGCATCAAAAAAAACACCTGCACTCCCACTAGATTAGCGGTGTGGTTTCCTAATCACATTGACAAAGAGCTAACAAAGCATGTGATATGTGGTGGAAGAGAAAACAGAAAAGCTCTGCTTTACATCCTACTGTTTTGGTGTGAGGATAGACCCTAATCTGCTTACACTGCACTGAAGCTGAAAGTGCGAAATAAATTCATTATCCTAGACTGGGAGACAGCAGACACTGAAATATATCACTTGAGGGGACAAGGAACTTCACACAGAAAAGGGATATAATATCATTTAATGAGGTAATAAGAACAACTTTTCAGGAAGATGGCCAGGCAGTGTGAGTTCTCTCACAGACACAGCAGAACAGGTTGTTTTTGTTTTTTTGAGGAGAATGACAGCTCATTTAACAGCAGACATTTCTGTGACTGGAGAGGGAAGAAATGAACTGCTTTGCCGCTATTGCCTGTGATGGGTACAGGAATCCCAAAGCTTTGCAAGATGAGAAGAGATGTCCAATTCCTGCAGGAGATGCTTCACAGACCCCTTAAATCATTGAGCATCCTCCCTTTTTATTGTGATTTGTGTCTAAGTTGCTTTACAGTAATTTTAGTGTCTGTTTAATCTTTGAGGTCCCCACAGAACCTATTACAATGTTTGACATATTGTGAGACACACAGTAAGAATGCGTATATTGTAAGTATTGACCTGATATATCTGCACTTTTATTGTATTCAGTTAAAATATACATTGTACTTTAAAAAATAATAATTAAAAGAAATGCTTCTATCAAGGCATCTCTCTATCCTATGTCTATAAGTTTATTCAGATTCATGCATGGGAATTTACATTCATCATCAGTTCACCCATTCATTCATGTATAATGGGTACATAGTAAGTATCTACTATATGCAAAGATCTGTAAGCCCTATGGTGCAATTTAAAAAAACAAATGTTAAAGTGTCTGGGTGCAGTAGCTCATACCTGTATTCCCAGCACTTTGAGAGGCCGAGGTGGGGTGATCACTTGAGCTCAGGTGTTCAAGACCAGCCTGGGCAACATGGCAAAACCCTATCTCTACTAAAAGTACAAAACTTAGATAGGTGTGGTTATGCACGCCTGTAGTCCCAACTACCTGGGTGGCTGAGGCAGGAGAATCACTTGAATCTGGGAGGTGGAGATTGCAGTTAGCCAAGATCACGCCACTGCACTCCAGCCTGGGCAACAGAGCGAGACTTCGCCTCAAAAAAAAAAAAAAAAAAAAGAAATGTTAAAGTGAGTATCTTCATTAAAAATTTATAATTGAAAATATTTTCCATATTAGTGGAAAACCTCTATTTCAAAATTGATAACTTAATTGAATCTAAACCCAGTTGAATCAGTATTTAATCTGTGCCCACTGCATTACATTTTATTGTTGGCTCTGAATTTTGCCTTCTACTCTAGCATATTCATTAACGGGATTAGAGGGAATAACTTTTTGGGATGGGTGAAATAAGTCTGACCCAGACATCTTTGAAATAAAACATGGGCCAGTAACAGTTACTTACAACTGTCTTTAGCCAACATGTCCCTGGCTGAAAGGTTCCTTACCGTGGCGATGTTTTGGTCCAACAGGACAAATGACCTGTGAGATGTGATGAAGGAGAGAAAGATGAACAAAAAAGAGGTAATGCACAGTCATGGATTTCCCGAAGCCCCTCTCCTTGAGGCCTCTTCTTGTGCTCTGGGGAGATGCACTACTGAAAGAAAAGGCTAACTGTTCAAGGTGAAAAACTACCACTCCCTAAAAGGAGCAAGACTTGGCTGCATGCAGGCAACACTATGAGCTAGATAAGAACATGCTTAAACTCTCCAAAGTAAAAGCATCTATTCAACGGAAAAGAATGCAGAAGGTTGTGTGTGCCCATGACCAGAAATTTAAAGTGTTACGTGGAGCAAGGAGACCTACGCAGAGCTGTATTATGAGCTGAATGTAAAGAATGCAGCTTACAAGTGGCTTAAATTCTTGAGGGACCGGAATGGTTTTGTTCTGAGCAGCCTGATCAATGGGAGCTTGTCTTTGAGCTATTCGCTCAGCAAGTGACTCAGCAGTTGTGACACCCGCTGTGAGACAGGCTATTGGCTGGGGAAGAGAAGATCCTTTCAAGTACATGAGAATGGCTCTGTCTCAGATAACCTTCCCCTGACTTTGTGACTGAGCTTCCAGAAACATGTCAAGGAGTTTCTAGGAAGGAGGCCAGAAATCATGCAGTTAGCAAGGGAGATCCAGCTGTGCCCACCCCAGCCTGAGAGTTTTCTTCACTTCTTCTGCAGGGATCATCTTCAGCCGTTCAAAAAATTTCCTCCTGTTTCACCTCAGTGGGGACTTGACTTGCTTTTCTGTGCAGGTTCTCTATTAGTTAACATGTTCCTCTACCCCATCTAACTTTTGAAGTGTAGGGCCTCTGAATGAGAAAATGGATTGTGTCTTTCAAAATCAAAATGGAGTCTTACTTATGATAAGTAGTTTAACACTTTTCTGAGAGTACTGAGTTGCTTGAGGAAGACCAAGTGGCTGGGTTGCCAATTATTACCTGTCAGATTTGGGAGGAAGTCACTTTTAAACCTCGTATTCCTCATCTGTAAAATAGGGATAATAATATCTAGCCCATTCATAGTTATTTTGATAATTCCAATGAGATGAACTGTATGAAAAGTGCCATGAAGACTGTAAAGCCCGTAGACAAATAGAAATTCTTATCATAACGTTTCTTCTGCATGCATCTACTATCTTTATGTAACTCTTAACCACATTCTACTTTGTATTACAGTGACTAAGTTTTTTTCTTTCCTCTCAGAGATACCAAGTTAAAGGAATTCACATCATTATATCTCGCAGAGGACACAGCCTAGAACTTTCTACATTCAAGTCAGTGAATACTGGGGAGTTGGGAATCCATGAATTCATTATGTGGTAAGTGAAACTCTGTGGCACACAGTTTGTAGTTCTGATAATTGTTTTCATTGCTTAGATTTAGGGAAAAAAAACCATTTTGAGGGAAAATATCTTATTTCCTCCTAAAGTAGTAATTTCAGGTGGTATTCCAGAAACTCCCAGACATAAAATGGCCTCAGGAATGTCATAGTTCATAGCAATTGCCACACAGAAAAACTCCTATGCTAAAAACAGCAGTCCGTTTACCTTTTAAAATTTCACCCACCCTTTCTGCCTCCCTTGTTTATTTTTCCCTAAGTCCTAGGGATAGTGATTACTTTCTATAGTTGCTACCCCAACTAAACCATATAAATCTCTATATTCCTTTTTGAACTCAACTGTTTACCTAGTTGACAACTCTTTGTATTAAATTTCCTTCTTCAAATTACTAGTGTGGTTTCTACCACCTGACTGGATGCCACAGAGCAGAGCAGGTACTGAGCGGTGCCCCAGTTCTCACTCTGGAACTATCATCCCAAGAATGCTTCTTCCTAGAGAATGAGACAAAATATCTACACCATATATACATGTCTGGAAAAATCAAGATTCTTTTGGCAAGAGGTCATAACATCTGGCAGGATCCTGAAAGAACTTTGAGCAATTAAGAATGTCATCGGAGTCCAGCCCTTACTTTAAATTTCCACAATTTGGGCTTTATAACTACATTTTGCTTTTTCAAGTATGTTGTTCATTAAACAGAAACACACATTTATGCTCATACGTGTGCCACGTGCATATGAAGCATATGTGTTGTATCCATATTTGAAATGTGTAACTTATTCTTTTTTATAATTTTTCTAATGAAATATGTAAATCCTCATTAAATTTCAGACAAGACTAAGCATATCTTTCCTCACAAAGCAGTGGTTCACCCAGAAGAAACAATGGCAGCTCACAGGGGAACCATCCCAGGACAAAGCTGAGGAAATAAATTTTTTTTTTTTTAAATAATAGAGTGATTCTATCTGGTAGAGAAAAATTAGGATTGACCCATTGAATTTATCAAATCATTGTCTTATTATTATTATTATTATTGAGACGGAGTTTCCCTCTTGTTGCCCAGGCTGGAGTGCAATGGTGTGATCTCAGTTCACCACAATCTCCGCCTCCCGGCTTCAAGAGATTCTCCTGCCTCACCCTCCCAAGTAGCTGGGATTACAGACATGTGCCACCATGACCAGCTAATTTTGCAGGGTTTCTTTATGTTGGTCAAGCTCGTCTCGAACTTTCAACCTCAGGTGATCCACCCGCCTTGGCCTCCCCAAGTGCTGGGATTACAGGTGTGAGCCACCACTCCCGGCCCCATTGTCTTATTAAATTGTTTGCTTTAAACAAAATTAAAGTTTTGTTTTTATTATTATTATTATATAAGCTATAAAATCCTAGCCTGATTGATTCTTGCACAAAACTGTGAAGCAGCCAAGGATGACCTTTTCTGCTCATTTTACAAGATAGTGCATATTGGAAAGTTTAAAGGGCTTAGCTGAGATCACACAAATAGTAAGAGGCAGAGTGAGAAGTAGAACAGATACTTTCTGTCTCTTTTCCATTCTCCTATGCTACCTCTTTATATTTCCTTTTTTATGTAATAAATCAATACAGTATTTTAAGGACTGGATATTATTAATACATTCTACGTACCAGACATTAAGTCGAGTGCTTTTGTATGGATTAAAACCATCTTTTAAAACACCTACTAGGAGACAGTATAATTATGGATGAGGCTTAAAGAAAATAGAAAAATTGATCAAGATTTCACAGTTGTTAAGTGCCAGAAGTAAGATTCACATCCAGACAATCCTGATTTAGGACCGCAATGCTGAAGCCCTGCACTATCACGCTTCCCTCACTACATAGATACTGGCTGTAGAGAAACGGTGCCGGGTATTCCTCCTGAACAAAAGGAAGAGAAGAGGTCACAGAGGTTTGTAATCCAAACTTTTAAGAAATTTGTCATTTCTTAAGACATAAATAATACCAAGTAAATAAAGCAAATACACAATATAGATATCAATCAAAATGAAAACTGATTTTTGGGAAAAATCATGCAATTCTGCTATTAAGAAATGAAAAATCTAAACTACATGTAAGAGAAATACTAAGTAAACATATAAAACTTTTAGTCATATAGGTTACAGTTTTGTCTTAAAACACCGCTACTAATCCGTTTATTATTATTATTTTTATGTATCTTCTTTTTTTTTTTTTTTTTTTTTTTTTTGAGACGGAGTCTGGCTCTGTCGCCCAGGCTGGAGTGCAGTGGCGCGATGTCGGCTCACTGCAAGCTCCGCCTCCCGGGTTCACGCCATTCTCCTGCCTCAGCCTCTGGAGTAGCTGGGATTACAGGCGCCCGCCACCACGCCTGGCTAATTTTTTTGTGTTTTTAGTAGAGATGGGGTTTCACCATGTTAGCCGGGATGACCTCGATCTCCTGACCTCGTGATCCACCCGCCTAGGCCTTCCAAAGTGCTGGGATTATAGGAAATCCATTTATTTTTAATTAATCAGTTTAGACACAACAAAATAAAGGAAATTTCAAGCCAATATTCTTGATGAACATAGATACAAAAATCCTCCATAAAATACTAGCAAACTGAATCCAGCAGCACATCAAAAAGCTCACCCAGCACAATCAAACAGGCTTTCCCCCTGGGATGCAAGGTTAATTCAATATATGCAAATCAACAAATGTGATTCATCACTTAAACGGAACTAAAAACAAAAGCCACATGATCATTTCAATGTGTACAGAAAAGACTTTTGATAAAACTCAACATCACTTCATGTTAAAAACTCTCAGTAAACTAGGCACTGAAGAGACATACTTCAAGATAATAAGAGCCATCTATGAAAACCCATATCCAACATTATACTGAATGGGCAAAAGCTGGAAGCATTCCCCTTGAAAATCAGCATGAGACAAGGATGCCCTCTCTCACCACTCCTGTTCAACATAGTTCTGGAAGTCCTAGCTAGAGCAATCAGACAAGAGAAAGATATACAGGGCAACCACATTGGAAAGGAAGAAGTCAAATTATCCTTGTTTGCAGATGACATGATCTTACATATGGAAAAACTTAGACTCCCCCAAAAAACTATTAGAACTGAGAAACAAATTCAGTAAAGTTGCAGATATAAAATCAACATATGAAAATCAGCAGCATTTCTATATGCCAACAGTGAACAATGTGAAAAACAACTCAAAAACATAATCTCACTTACAATAGCTATAAATAAAATTAAATGTCTAGAAATTAACACAGCCCAAGAAGTGAAAGATCTATACAGTGAAAACTATGAAGCACTGATGAAAGAAATTGAGGGGGACACCAAAAAATGGAAAGATATTCCATGTTCGTGGATTGGAAGAATCAATGTTGTTAAAATGTCCTACTACCCAAAGCAATCTACAGATGCAATGCATTTCCTATGAAAATACCCATGACATTCTTCACAGAAATAGAAAAAACAATCTTGAAATTTATATGGAACCACAAAAAAATGAGAATCGCCAAAACTATCCTGAGGAAAAGAAGAACAAAACTGGAAGAATCACATTGCCTGACTTCAAATTAATTATACTATGGCGCTATACTAGCCGAAGTACAGTATTGGCATAAGAACAGACATATAGACCAAAGAAAGAGAATAGAGAACCAGAAACAAATCTATGCACCTACACTGTAGTGTAGAACTCATTTTCAACAGAGGTGCCAGCAACATACACTGGAGAAATGATGGTTTCTTTAATAAATGATACTGGGAAAACTGGATATCCAAATTCAGAAGAATGAAACTTGATGGCTATCTCTCATCACATACAAAAGTCAAATCAAAATGGATTAAGGACTTAAATTTAAGACCTCAAACTATGAAACTACTACAAGAAAAAGTCAGGGATACCCTCCAGAACATTGGTCTGGGCAAAAATTTCTTGAGTAATATCCCACAAGCACAAGCAACCAAAGCAAAAATGGACAAGTGGGATCACATCAAGTTAAAAAGCTTGTGCACAGTGAAGGAAACAATCAACAAAGTGAAGAGACAACCCACAGAATGGAAGAAAATATTTGCAAACTACCCATCTGACAACAGATTAATAATGAGAATATATAAAGAGCTCCAACAACTGTACAGGAAAAAATCTAATAATCCAAATTAAACATGGGCAAAAGATTTGAATAGATATTTCTCAAAAGAAGATATATGAATGGCAAACAGGCATATGAAAAGGTGCTTAGCATCACTGATGATTATCAGAGAAAAGCAAATAAAAACTACAAAGACATATAATCTCACCCCAGTTAAAATGGTTCTTATTCAGAAGACAGGCAATAAATGCTAGCAAGGTTATGGAGAAAACAGAACCCTTGTGCACTGTTGGTGAGAATGTAAATTAGTACAACCACTATACAGAACAGATTGGGGTTCCTCAAAAAACTAAAAATAGGGTTACCAATATGATTCAGCAATCCCACTGCTGGGTATATACCCAAAAGAAAGGAAATCAGTATGTCAAAGAGATATCTGCACTCCCAAGTTTGTTGCAGCATTGTTCAGAATAGCCCAGATTTACAAGCAACCTAAATGTCCACCAACAGATGATTAAAGAAAATGTGGTACATATACAAATGGAGTACTATTCAGCCATAAAAAAGAATGAGATCCAGTCATTTGCAATAATATGGATGGAACTGGAGATCATTATGTTAAGTGAAATAAGGCAAGCACAAAAAGACAAACTTCACATGTTCTCACTTATTTGTGGTTGCTAAAACTCAAAACAATTGAACTCATGCAGATAGAGAGTAGGAGGATGGTTACCAGAGGCTGGGAAGGTTGGGGGAGGGAGGCGGAGTGGAGATAGTTAATGAGTACCAAAAAATATATAGTTAGAAAGAATGAATAAGACCTAGTATTTGATACCACAAAAGGGTGACTACAGTCAATAATAATTTAATAATCCATCTTAAAATAACTGAAAAAGTATAACTATTGTTTGTAACACAAAGGATAAATGCTTGAGGGGATGGATACCCTATTTTCCACAATGCTATTATTACTTATTGCTTGCCTCTATCAAAGTATCTCATGTACCCTATAAACATATATACTTAATAAGTACCCACAAAAATTTTTTTAAACAATTTTTTTTAAAAAACCCAAACTCACAGAAAGGTAAAAAACAAACAAAAAACAAAAAGAAACCCCAGTAATTATAAATATAAAATACATTTTTTTCTTGATATTTTAAAAAGAATATTGATGCCTTAAAGCAAAAAAATAAACATTTTAATTGGAGGGTTACAATGTACTTAAAAGCAAATACATGATAACATTAACTAAAGGATGGAATTAACTCTCAGTCCTAAAGTTACATTATATATAACTTTCTCATGTTTATTTGAAGTACTACGACAGTATCTCCAGGTAGAAAGGAGCAAGTTAAGCATGTATATTTTAAATCCTAGTGTAACCACTAAATAAACAAATGCAAGAAGTTTTAGCTAAAACGTCAACAGAGGATATAGGACGGGATACTAAAATACCTATTTCAATAGGCCCTAAAAGTCCCCCTAAAAAGGAAAAGAAGAACAGAACAAAAACATGAGACAAATAGAAAAAAATACCAAGCTGTCAGACTTAAACACAACTATGTCAATAATTACATAAAATGAAAATGAAGCAAACACTTCAAAGGTAGAGATTATTAGATTGGATTTAAAAATGAGACTCAATATAGGCTCTCTACAACTGCTTAGTTTTACACATAAAGATACAGATACCTTGAAAGTACCAGGATGAAGGAAGGTTATAACATGCAAACAGTAAGTGTAAGAATGATGGTGTAGCTATAGTACTTACTATTACAATAAAGAAGAGGGAAATATAATGATAATGGAATCAATCAAGAAAACAACAATCTTAAATGTTCATGCACCTAATAAGAGAGCTTCAAAAGAAATAATGCAAAAACAAACACAACTAAAGGAATAATTAGATAAATCCACAATTATATTTGGACATTTTCATCCTCCACTTATTGATTTGTAGAATACCCATTAATGATTTATTGGACAAGTTGACAAAAAATCAGTAAAGATATAGAGGTTGTTAACAATACTATCAATCTCCTTTACCTAATTGATGTGTATAGAATATTGCACTTAACAGAGAATAGTCCTCTCAAGAACATATGTAACATTTACCAGGATAAAAATTGCTGCCCCATTAAAATATAATGTTCAATAAATTTCAAATTGAAATCTTGGAAATTAAATCAGAAATCAATATAAATTATATTTCTACTGAATCCCCAAATATTTAGAAATTAAACAAGACATTTATACCTAACCCACAAGCCAAAGAAGAAATCACAAGACAAATTAGAAAATATTTCAAACTAAAAAGCAGTGAAAATGCAATACATAAAAATGTGTGTTATGCAGCCAACAGTTAGAGGGAAATTTATGGCTTTTGAAAGCTTATATTAGAAAAGAAGAGAGGTTTTTAAGTAACGATGTAAGTTCCCACATTTAGAAGCTAGATAAAGAAGAGCACATTAAGTAGAAAAACGGAAATTGTAAAGATAAGATATTGAGGAAATAGAAAACAAATAATAGAGAAAAATGAACAAAACCAACAGTTTGTTCTTCAAAGCTATTAATAAAACTGACAAACATCTAGCAAGACTGATCAAGGTAAAAGAAAAAAGCACACCTTTCCAATATCAGAAATGAAAGAGAATGTATCACCACAGATCCTGCACATAATAAAAAGTATAATAAATGGATGTTATAAACAACCCTGTGGAATAAGTTGGATGACTTAGATGAAACGGGTAAGTTCCTTGAAAACAACTTAACCAAGCAGACAAAAGAAGAAATAGAAAATCTGAATAGCTGTATACCTATTAAAAAAATTGAACTTGTCACCAAACATTTTTTCACAAAGGTAATTATTAGAATTTAAGTGGTAAGGGAACTCCACAAGGTTACTGCAGACAAGTCGAGTGGGTGAATTTTGGAGACTGAGCAGGATTAAAATGAGTGATCCCTGGGAAGGTGTACTGAGTATCTTCGTTTGCCCTTTCTTTCTCCAATTTGTTCTCTGCCCCGTGAGATTTTACTCGTCACTTTGGGAGGTTGAGGTGGGCAGATCAGGAGGTCAGGAGTTCAAGACCAGCCTGGCCAATATGGTGAAACCCCATCTCTACTAAAACTACAAAAATTAGCTGGGCCTGGTAGCAGGTGCCTGTAATCCTAGCTACTTGGAAGGCTGAGGCAAGAGAATCATTTGAACCCAGGAGGCGGAGGTTGCAGTGAGTTGAGATTGCACCGTTGCACTCCAGCCTGGGTGAAAGGGTGAGACTCCATCTCAAAAAAAAAAGAAAAAGAAAAAATAAAAAGATTTTACTCATAGATCATGTCAATAACACTATTGCTCTCTTGCTTTTCATCAGTGTCAGACCATGGGAAGTACAGACCGAAGTCTGAAGAGGAGAGTAAATTAGGGTATTTATTCCACTGGCTCCTTCCCTGCAGGGCCAAGCCTGGCTGGCTGATCCACTGAATCTGAGAGCACAATTCCCGTCAGCTGGCCCTCTCCACACAGTACTCTCTGTCTCAGGTCCTAGTAACCTCTGCCTTGCCTCACCCCTTCAGGCCTGGAGATAGTAGCAGTATGACCATTAGCTCAAGCTTCTCAACTATTCTTTCTCATTTTGTGACATGCTACCCATACCTTTGTAAATAACTCCCTTTATCAAATTCTCTTTGTATTGCCTATTTTTCCTGTCCTGTATATTTCTTGATAAAATCCTGATTGATAGAGTTGATAAGAGATTAAGGCTTAATCCAAAGCCGTGAATCCAAAATAATATTTTGGGGTTGCTCTCATGAAGAAAAATAAAGAACAATTATAATAATCAATTTTCAAATCACAAGCAGCAAATCAGAGGAGTGAGACCAGAAGGGGAAAGGCAAGGGTTAGCTTATAAGACAGCACATTGCAGAGGGAGAGTTCCTGAATGTGATCCTTTCAATATCCCTCCTGTTCCAGTGCAAAAGGTGTTTGGGGTGCAATGTATCTGTTGTACCCATAAATGATTAATGTTTCCTGCTGAACCAGCCTGGGCAACTTAATGAGACCCTGTCTCTACAAAACAAAAACAAAAACAAAAAACCTGAAAATCAGCTGGGCATTGTGGCATGCACCTGCAGTCTCAGCTACTCAGGAGGCTGATGTGGGAGAATTACTTGAGCCTAGGAATTTGAGGTTACGGAGAACTATGATGGCACCACTGCATTTCAGCCTGGGTGACAGAGTGAGATCCTGTATCAAAAAAAAAAAAAAAAGTACTTTAAAAAACTCTATCATGCTACATAGAATTTCCTGTGTATATTTGTTTTTTCTCATAGGTCTGGAGATCAATCTTGGATACTGCCAAGAGATAGGAAAAACCAAACTGTTTCTCACACTCTCACACCCACCTTTCCAATATCAGAAAGCACACCTTTCAACATAGAACACTTCTAACAACAGGTGTCACACGAGGAAAGCAGGGAGTTTCCCCACACACCAAGCAACTCTCCAGCTGGACCCCAGCTGGGTGTCCTACAAAACTCAATTCCGATGCTATTTACCTGGCATTAGATTCCACAGGTGATATGGTTTGGCTGTGTCCCCACCCAAATCTCGTCTTGAATGTAGTTCCCATAATCCCCAAGTGTCGTGGGAGGCACTGAGTAGGAATGAGAAAATAGGAATAAATAGATTACCCCCATGCTGCTGTTCTCATGATAGTAAGTGAGTTCTCAAGAGATGTGACGATTTTATAAGGGGCTTTCCCCCCTTTTGCTCAGGACTTCTCCTTGCTGCCTCCACGTAAAGAAGGATGTGTTTGCTTCCCCTTCTGCAATGATTGTAAGCTTCCTGAGGCTTCACAGCTGTGCTGAACTGTGAGTCAGTGAAACTTCTTTTGCTTATAAATTATCCAGTCTCAGGTATGTCTTTATTAGCAGTGTGAGAACAGACTAATACAACACGTTAAAGGCTCAGTCCCACAAGTCTCACAAAACTGCTCCCACTTCAGAGGCCAACAGCCAGTTCCAGGTTGTGACCTGTGCTTCTGGTCGGCCAGCTATAATTCAGCGTTCCCACAACCCACTTCTTGGGTTTTATAATTTGCTAGGGTGGCTCACCAGAACTCAAGGAAACGCATTTCTAATTTTATTACAAAGGATATTGCAAAGGATACAGATGAACAGTCAGATGGAAGAGATACATAGGGCAAGGTATGGGTGAAGGGGCGTGGAGATTCCATGCCTGCTCCAGGACACACCATTTGCCCAGTACCTCCTTGTGTTCAGCAGCCTGGAAATTTGACAAACCCTGTAGTTCAGAGATTTTTGTGGCAGCTTCATTACATAGGCATGATCAATTATTAATTCAACCTCCAGCCTCTCTCCCCTTCATGGAGGATTGTGGGTGGTGGTGAAACTTCCGGTCATGGCTTGGTCTTTCTGGTGACCAACTCTCACCCCAAAGACCACCAAAAATTGCCTCATTGAAACAAGAGACACTCCTATCGCCCAGGAAATTCCAAGGGATTAGGAGCTCTATGTCAGGAACCAGGGTCAAAGATCAACTATTAGAACCAAAGATGCACCTAGCACCCCTATCACTCAGGAAATTACAAGAGTTTTAAGAATACTGTGCCATATACTAGTGGCAGAGACCAAATATGTATTTCTTATTATATCAAAATATCACAGATACTACTTGTATATAGAAAACTTCATATTATCTCTAGAAGTTAGAAACATAACAACAGTAAGAGCTCAAGAAAAATGAAAGAGACAATAAAGCCAAACCAGAAATGAAGGAATGAGAAAATAGGAACAAATAGACTGGAAAAATAAATTCAGGACATGAATAATAAATACTAGTTTGCTCAAGAAAAAAATCAAATAATTACACAAAAGTAAAATTGTGAAAGACAGCAAAACCAAAGACAAAGAGGATATATAAGGAATTACTCTATTCACATAAATTGAAGATATGGGTGAAATAATTTTTAAAATTTAATTTATCAAGAAAGACTATAGAAGACATAGAAAACCTGAATATACCACAATTCTCCATTGATAAATTTCAGGAAGAGAACAGTGGAGAAGCTGATAAGAAAAATACAATTATAAGCTCTTATTTAATCAGACAAAAGAAAGGCAATTAGAAACTCTAGGAGGAAGAAAAAAAAAGCTGTACTTGAAAGTTACACAAATAAAATGAACAAAAAGAGAATTTTTCGACGTTGAGGCTTGTGACATTCTCATTTGTGTGGCATAGATTTACAACATGGTATTACATTTCCAAATCTTCAGGTTTAACTAGATCATTTCAAACAATAGTTTGAAATTAAAATATTACAATTTCTATTTATTGGCTTTCAATTTTCAAGATCCATGTAAGGGAAAGCACAGAATCCTTAGGTACAAAAAGGACTTTGAGAGAATAAAAGTATTGCTAGATTGATGAATTTAGAGGGGAGGTAATTACTTCTTCCTACATATTGGGAATTAAAAGATAGTATCTAATATAAATAGCTTAAGAAATAAAAGTTAATAAAATATTGAATTACTTGATTAAATTATTTTTAAAAAAAATTAACAATGGGAATGTTGGGAGGAAAAGGGCACATAAATTATTTAAATTCTTACTCTTCTGTAACTAGAATGGATATTATTAAAAATGAATAAATCAAGAAATAGAGATAAGTGCTTATTTTCTTAGAATAATGTGTAAACGATGTTTAAATGTAATAACTTTCAGGGAGATGAACTAAAGTTAAGACGTACAGGGAGGTAAAAATGACCTGGCCCTTTTGCCCTCCAGTCCCTTCTGCCATCCCAGGATACATGGACAGCACCATCTGTGAGGGGTGGGCCTTCACCAGACACCAAACCTGCTGGTACATAGATCTTGGACTTCCCAGCCTCCAGAACTGCAAGAAACAAATTTCTTTTATTTATAAATTCCTCAGTCTCGGGTACTCTATTATAGTAGCGAAATGGACTAAGACAATGGTAAATATTTTAAAACTGTATATTAGTTTGCAAATATCAAATTATTAATTAGCAATATAAAATTATATTGGAGAGCCTACAGAAAAATAATAATTTTCATACACCAATAATATCAATGCAAATTTTTGGAGGACAGTTTTTGTCAAACTTTAAAATACGTGTGTTACCCAACAATTCTACAATTTTAGGAATGTGTATAAAGATAAGTGTGCAAGGAAGTTCATTGTGGTATTGTTTGCAAGTTGAAAGAAACCAAAAAAAAAAAAAAAAAAGAACAACAGCAACAGGGGCAAAATAAACCTAAGTTGTCTTCAATAGGGGACAGGTTTAATAAATTTCAGTACATTCATCCAATGGCATATTGCCTACCATTAAAAATAATAAAGAAAATCACAGTCTGCTAGTACAAAAAGCCCATAAAACATTGGTAAATAAAAATGTTTCCAGACAATTTTGTATAATATTAACCCATTTGTGTAAAAAATTCTGGAATTTTGTAAATATATAGAAAGTATATTGAGACAAAAAATATTATTCAAATTACCAACAAATCTAACTCTAGGGAAATTGGGGAGGAGACACTTTTACTTTTTACTTCATATAATTTTCTATCTTTATTTTTCCCAACAGATGTTTATTACATTTTATTAAAGTATTTTTTAAAAATCTCAGTGAAGGGCTATGAAATGCAAAATTAAACAAATTATGTTGACTGTATATTGCTTGGCAGCACTGACTCTCCCTAGCATCTAGCACAATGACTGGCGGGTAGCAAATATTCAAGCAATATTCTCCGATTAGATGATAAACGAATAAATGAAGGATTGAAATCTGAAGGATTCAGCCACGTATTTATTTTTCTCTCACTCTAAAGTCATTTTAGTGTTATTAAATTTAAGAAAAGCCAATTCTCAAAACGAAAACACATTTATCATCACTGATGTTTTAAAGAAAGTGTGGCTCTCAAATCCAAGCTTTTATGTATTCATTTTAAAAAATATTTTTGATCCTGTC
Organism: Macaca mulatta; assembly: GCF_049350105.2. Taxonomy (NCBI): domain Eukaryota; kingdom Metazoa; phylum Chordata; class Mammalia; order Primates; family Cercopithecidae; genus Macaca; species Macaca mulatta. The sequence goes on from NC_133412.1 coordinate 16,537,803, forward strand.
TGGGTTCCCTTGCTCACAAACCCAGGTCAGTGCACACTTGAAATCCCTGGGAAATAGGCTCCTGATTAAATGAAAGCCCTTAGGAAATGTTTACAAAGAGGTAGTTCAGGAGACAGAATAGCACTGGAGAAAAATTGGTCTGTTTCCATTTTAGAAGTATGCAGAGACGAGAAAGAACATGTGGCCAGTAACGTGTTCAGCCTTCTCAGTATTCATTGCTTCCTTGCAGGAGTCAATTTTAATTCAGGAGACGGAAACAAACATAATATAGATCCGTCGTGGCTTCAGCATCAGGAAACAACACACTGATCGTGACATCAAACTCCAGAGGAAGCCGGCTAAGGATGGGCTTGTTTTGATGTGACAAGTGCCTATGGTGATTAACTCTCATGCCCCCACAATCTCTCCAGTGCCCCAGACTTGGTCCTTCCTCGCCTGTAAACAGGATCAGGATGCATCCTGGACTTCAGCCAAGGGCATCTGGCCTCAGGTAAGACGAACTTCACGAAACACATACACTGTTCCTGGCAAGGGAACCACAAGGGAAGGAAAAGGAGAGAAGGAAGGCAGCACGGGACACTGACATCCATTCGCTTATGACAAATTACATCAGATGCAACTGTGCACATGCAACTCAGAGGGAAAAGGCAGGAATAGGCCCATGGAACAGATTCGCCTTCTACATGATCAACTGCTTCAGGAAAGCAATACAGCCAAGTGCCAAGTGAGAGAAAGGAAAAAACATGTAAAATGAATGAAATGTTGACTGCAATGGAAGACATTTTAGACTGTTCTCGTTACATCACAAAGAGAGGGAGGAGACTCTGCTGAAAGGAGACGTTGGGAGAGACCTGCCAACAGACCTCCAAATGCATATTCAAATGGTGTTTCAAAGCACTTCTTTGGGCTTAAGTCTTTTTACCTACACGATAGATTTTAATATGTTTCCATTAAAAATGGAAATTGTATTGATTAGATAGATGTTTTTAAATTTTATTATTATTTTAACAGAAACAGGGTTTTGTTCCAATGCCCAGGGTGGAGTGCGGTGGCACAATCACAGCTCACTACGGCCTCGAACTTCTAGACTCAAAAGATCATACCATCTCAGCCTCTTGAGTAGCTGGGACTACAGGTACGTGCCACCACGCCAGACTAGTTTTTTAAAAAAAATGTTGTAGAGACGGAGCCTTAATAACTTGTGCAGGCTGACCTCAAACTCCTGGCCTCAAGTGATCTTCCTGCCTTGCCCTCCCAAAGCACTGAGATAACAGGCCTGAGCCACCATGCCTGCTTAATTATCTTTTTCCCAGCCACTGACCAGGCCACTTTGTGGGGGGGGGAAAAAAAAAAAAACCGTGGGTCAAAATATTAACAGACTTTGTAGCTCTATCTTGCTTTAAAAAATTATACTTCTAAAAGAAGGAAAATTATTGTTATCCTGGAAATTGGTTCCAGAAGAATAGGGACAGAAGTTATAGGGGCAAATGACAATTGCCAGAGGCAAGGTGATATCCCATTTATGTCTGAGAACGGAACATTTGTACTGTGCAATAACGGCCAAAAATTCAATTGGAAAAGGGTAGCCTTTGACCTGAGTAACTGGTTTGGCAGACTTTTTCTGAAGTGATTGAGATGACTACACAGGACAGTATTGGGCATCAGGCAAACGCCTCCTTAGATATGTGACAATCAGCAAGAGATGGGACTGGGCAGAAATAAAAGTAGCCTCAGAACTTCCTGAGTTCTGTCTTTAAAAGCCTAAAAGCATTGCTTAGGTGCTAATCAAGCTAATAATGTATATGCTACTTGTACCTACTTGTACATTTAGTATCATGAGGATTAGTTACTGCTGTAAGTTTAAAAATACGATTGCTGGAAGAGAGATTTCAGGTAAGGACTGGCAGTAAGGGGACAGTAGGCAAGAGAGAAACCAGAACACCCACCTTATGACCCTGACCAGTGTGCTTCCTACAATCTTCACTTAAGCAAATTATCAGTGATGCAAAACTGAGCCCCTCTTATACACTACCATTTATTCAGGGTGAACTTCTAAATCGAGGTTCTCATCTTTCTGTGCCAACAAGTGTGTGCTAGTGGAAAATATTCCAAGACATTAGTTTTTGTTTTTCTCTCTGAATTTCCCCTTCCCCCTTAATCAGTCTAACAGCAGGCTTTGTGTTTCAACGCCTCGGGGAGAGATGTGACTGAGCAGAAATAAAAGTAGCCCACAAAACTTCCTGAATTGTATCTTCAAAAGCCTAAGCTCATTAAGGAAGAGGGTTTGGAGAAAATAGCATGGAGGTTTGAAAAAAGCAGATGAGAGAGAGGAGTTTTGCCCTTCAACTAACAGAGAGGAATCTCCTGCCAGAGGCAGGGTTGCAGGATTCAGGCCTCTTCTTGGTGTGGCATATTCCCAGAATTGATCCCCAGCTGTCTCTGGGGGATGAGTCAATGGCCACTGAGAGTTCCTGCCTTCAAGAACATTCCTGTGTGTTGAGAGTGGCAGGAGCAGCGGAGATCCCCAGGCCTGAAACGTGATGCTGATAGGGACCACAGAACAGAATAGTTGGGAGAGTGCACAGAGTATACCCAGCACCCCGATGCCTGGTGTCTGATGCTTGGCCACAGGCGATTCTGCAGCACTGGCATGACCTCCGTCAGAGTGGGGACAAAGACTCTCTCCTTGACCAGACTCTAGTCAGGACCCTCTGAGCCCTCTTCTCCACGAGACCTCAACTTTAGCCTATAAAAACTATAGAAACTACAAAAACTACTCTCAAAATAAATGATTTTGTCCATAGCCCCTGGAACGCACACACACACATACACACACTGACACACACTAGCATAGTGAGCTTCTAACAACACAAGCTCATGTCCCTAGAATGACAGCTCTACCTCCTTTAAATTCCTGCCTTGGAAAGCTCAAGGCTGTCAAAAGAATTGACTGCTTCTCCAACACCTGAAGATGTGCTGGTGTTGTCTCCCCATCTCCCAGTCTCTGTAGGAGGTTAGGAGCTTACTTCCATAAGTGCCAGTTAAGAAAGCCAAATGGCCTAATAACATTGACAGATTTGCCTTCCTGCTTTTTGAGAATTTCCACTTCGCTGATTCAAGTCCCCACTGTTCCCGTGTCCTACTTTCTCATTCTCCCTTTAAGAACACCACACCCAATCCCACTACTGGGTATATACCCCAAGGATTATAAATCATTCTACTATAAAGACACATGCACATGTATGTTTATTGCAGCACTATTCACAATAGCAAAGACTTGGAACCAACCCTAATGCCCATCAATGTTAGACTGGATAAAGCAAATGTGGTACATACACACCATGGAATACTATGCAGCCATGAAAAAGAATGAGTTCAGGTCCTTTGCAGGGACATGGATGAAGGTGGAAACTATCATTCTCAGCAAAGTAACACAGGAACTGACAACCACATACTGCATGTTTTCACTCACAAGTGGGAGCTGAACAATGAGAACATATGGGCACAGGGAGGGGAATATCACACACCAGGGCCTACTGTGGTGTAGGGTGCTAGGGGAGGGGTAGCATTAGGAGAAATACCTAATGTCGAAGACGGGTTGATGGGTGCAGCAAACCACCATGGCACATGTATACCTATGTAACAAACCTGGACATTCTGCACATGTATCCCAGAACTTAAAGTATAACAAAAATAAAAAATAAAAAAAACTAAAAGAGTATAATTGAATTGTTTGTAACACAAATAAAGGATAAATGCTTAAGGTGATGGAGACCCTACTTACCCTGATGTGATTATTATGCCTTGTATTCCCATATCAGAATAGCTCATATATCCCATATATACACCTGTGTACCCACAAAAATTAAAAATTAAAATAATTAGAAGCTAAAAAAAAAGAATACCCAATCACCTCTACATGAATGAAAGTTGAGCTTAGTTCACACTGGGCTCTCTTCCCTATTTTAATAGTTATTACTGATTAAAATATGTCCTTACCACTTCAACTAGTACCTGGGTTTTATTACTTTTGACAGAGGTGACACCAAAAATGACTGAGGTAAAGTGGATTCAATTTAGCCAGATGAAAAGAATCAGATGTGAAATTAAGTTGATTTTTAGAAAATAAGTACCTGTGTTATTCTTTGGCACACATGATCCTGTAGACTGAGACTCATACGCAACAATTGATACGCTAAGAAAATGAGTACTAATGTTACTATTCACCTTGTGGAAATGCAATTAAGAAGACAATTAGATGGAGAGAAATTATACAATGTGAAGCAAACTAAATTCAAAGATGACTTCTATATGAGCTGTACCACTGGTCCCCAGCATCACTGATAAATAACGGCAGCCTAAAACCTCCATCAACGATAGCAGAGAAATTAATGATCTATTAAGTCAGCATGTGCATGCTACCTTTGGAGAAAATATTCTGATGAGTGGGATCCATACCATTAATATGAGCCTCTTACAAGTCCTAGGATAAGAGGTATTTTGCTGGTGTTTAAATATTGTATTTCGATGGTGGTCAGGTTGTCTGATAACTGTGAATTCCTTAGGGCTTTCAGGACATGTGAAAAATGCTGAAACACATATTTAAATGTATATCTTGTTATATCTTAAGATCTTGGACAATTAGGAGGGCTGCTTGGGCAGCTCTTTTTAAATATTCTCAATGCTCTTCCTCTGCAGAAAGAACTCCCAGGTCCTTCAAGGACAATAAGTAAAAGAGGATTTGCTTCTGTCCACCAATATAGTCTTGATAAATTCTGTGGCCTTTTTGTCCAACAGACAGGAGAACATTTTAGAACTTAAAGCAGACACGATTTAACAACATTATGAAATTTGGTTATGGAAGGAAAAACTGGGTTTCTACTCCATCCCTTGAAATCCAGCCTTTTTACACATGCATTCCAGCTTTCCAAAGCAATTCAAAGTGATACTTCTTTTTCTTTTATCCATTCCTGGTCAGCAGAAGGACTGAATCATTCTGAGACACAGAAAGAGTCAGGTCAGTTCACTTGTTCTGTCTTTTACAAAGACGATTAAGAGATATTTATCATTTATCTGTCAAGCTTCTTTATGCTTCAGAGCCCAATTCAGCCCAGGCCTATCTTGATCAATACAGTTCTTAAAAAAAGATCCAACATTGGTATGGTTTGTCTCTGTGACCACACCCAAATCTCATGTCTAGTTGTAATTCCCAATGTTGTGGAAGGGGCCTCATGGGAGGTGACTGGATCATGAGAGCAGATTTCCCCCTTGCTGTTCTTGTGACAGTGAGTTTTTATGAAATTTGGTTGTTTGAAAGTGTGTAGCACTTCCCCCTTTACCCTCTCTCTCTGCCACTCCACTAGGTGAAGAAGGCGCTTGCTTCCCCTTAGCTTTCTGCCATGTTTAAGTTTCCTGAGGACTCCCCAGCCATGCTTCCTGTGGAACTGTGAGTCAATTAAACCTTTTTTTTTTTTTTTCATAAAGTACCCAGTCTCAGGTAGTTCTTTATAGCAGTGTGAGAATGGATTAATACAAACATTTAAAATGTTTATTTTAAAAATCTAGATTTATGACTTTGAAAAAACATCAGGAGATCCAACAAAAGGAAGTAGCAGCCCATCCCTTAGATGGAACGCATGACTTCTAATTTACCACAGACCAGGACACTTCCTAATGCTTTCCAGCCATGACACCAACCCACTCCCTCATAGTCTTTATTGGTTAGGCTCCTTGCACGTGAGGTTAATCTGGTGTGGTAGCATCTGCCCCCAAGGACAGTCCAGCACTCAGGAACTACTTCCTCCCCAGGAATGGACTCTGCTTTAATCTACTTGATAGTCCCAGTACAGATAATAAAAAAAGGGTCTTTCTAGCTGCCTTAAGAAAATGAGACACACATGAGGAGAGAGTTATTTAAAAATTGTTTTTGAGCTTTAGGTTGGCTTAGCTTTCCTGGAATGTCTAATTTAGCTCAGGAAGTGCCTCCAACATTTTTAAGAATATCAAGGACAGAAAAGCTCAACTCAGCCATTTCCAGGGCTCTACATATCCCTCAGGCTCCTTACAGGGATCAGGGAGACTGCACTATCCCAATAGGGCCCCAGGAGGCCTGTCATCCTGCCATGGAGTTACCACTTGTTCCCTGGCTGATAAGAGACTGCATTGAAGTACTAGTAGAATTTTCAAAGTCCTAAAGAACTGGGAGAGTATTCCCCTCGACCCTGTGGCACATCAGTGAGAGGGGTGGGTATGAATAGAGTTTGGAGTTCTAAAAACCTTGATTGAAAACTGACCCAGCACTTTTAGTTGGGTGACACTGGGCAAGTCAATCTTTTTGAACGTTGGTTTAAATTATTTCATAGTGTGGTGGAGGAAAGGGAGAGACAAATTAAACAAATCAGTAAGATTTCTGAGCTTCAGTTTCCCCAAATCAATAAAATAATATACATATTACAGAACTCTTGTGAATTCAAATGCATCTATAAAGTGCCTAAAACAGAGCCTAAATCACAACTCAATAAATTATAGTTCTTATTTATGTCATATACTTTAATTCCTGAATGAATGTAGAAACATGAATTCTGTAACTTCTGGAAGTCTGATACGGTTAGGCTTTGTGTCCCCACCCAAATCTCATCTTGAATTATATCCCCTATAATCCCTATATGTCAAGGGAGAGACCAGGTAGAGATAGCTGGATTATGGGGGCAGTTTCCCCCATGCTGTTCTCGTGATAGTGATTGAGTTCTCACGAGATCTGATGGTTTTATAAGGGACTTTTCCATGATTGTAAGTTTCCTGAGGCCTCCCCAGTCATGCTGAACTGTGAGTCAATTAAACCTCTTTCCTTTATAAATTACCCAGTCTCAGGCAGTTCTTCATAGCAGTTTGAAAACAGACTAATACAAAGTCCCATCCAAGTTCCTGGCTTACTATCTTTCTAGGTCAGAAAACATCTGACCTTATATGTCTTTCCTTCTTTATATAAACTGAGAATCATTCATTTAATGGGTGAATTTATAGCACTCATTAAACCAAAAGGACAGTTGGGAATATAATATTGAGCATAGAAAGGATAATCAGACAGGGATCTGTAATAAATACACCTATTCCTCTATTCCTTGCTTAAAACCTTTAATTCATTACTGAAAATGTGGTAGCTAATTAAAAAATCCATTAAATAAACCCTATTTGACAGAAAAAATAATATGGTCCATCTCAACGTAATATTTCTGAATATAAGTATCACAGATAGAAAAATGGATCAACTGAAGAATGTTTGAAGATTTATATAATAAGCAATTACTTAGAAGTAAATAAAAGTAGTTTGTGAATAAAATGTAATATCATGAAGGTTTATTATGTTTACCAAACAATACACACATACAGAGTGAGAGAAAGAACGAGGGAGACAGAGAGACTTGACAGTGAAGGAAAAGTCATTTTTGTGGAAGGCATATTTTTTCTCCTATATCATTTTCTTCTCTAGTTTTTCAATGTTTACAGGCCTTATAGTCATGTTGTATCCAAAAATGCCTTCAAAATAAAGTTATAGTATTAGAAAAACACTAAAGTACTTCAAAATATGTGGAAATAGTACATGTAAACAACAGATCAAAATGTCTTAAAAGAGGTTACCTCTTCATCTTTCTCACTTAGTGTACACAGGCAATGCAGAACATTTGGTTATGTGGTATGCAATTCAAATTTGTTCCATGTGATATTCTGTGACTAGAAACTACTATGATGAATGTGTCTTTCTTTGAAATCATGTTGAAATACTAATTTTGTGTATTTTGTAAATTTTTGATTAAGAAGTTCTTACGTCATAAAAAGAAGCTGTGTTAAAACTGGCATCATTTTCCAAGTCATTATGGCAAACAATTAACTGAATAGGTATGGGGGGAAGTCAGTAGAGCAGCAGAAGCAATACAGCATTCCAGTCTGCTTCTTACTGACATGCTCTCCTCTCCTGTGCACAGGGCAGAGAGGTCTGGAGCTGCATCCCCTGGTTGTACTGCCCACCAAGGCTGAGCCAGGGAAAGCAGCCCCACTGAGTCCCATGGGATCTGGATTCTTCATCTCGTCCAGCGTCAACACCCTCACACATGTAAGACGGACTCCAGTTCTTTTCATTTTTCTTGATTGCAGGAGAAGAAAGTTTCTCTGAGATTAAGACCAAGAAAGGTCTTAAAAGCTAAGACTCCAAATGGCATCAGGAAACCCAGGCTCTTCAAAATATGCAGTGAAAAATGAAACCCTTGCAAGAGGAGACATTTCATAAAGAAAACATGTAATTTTCTTGAAGCTTTCCTCTCACTGTAACTCCTCCTCCTTGGATTGAAGCTACAGAGAAGAATGCAGCCTGCGGGTACTCATGCCTGAGCATCATCTCCCTTTCTCCACCTGCTGAGCTATATCTAAATAGACATCCTCTACCTCTGACCCAACACTTTCTGTTCCTGAAGAGGAGAACATTCTTGTCATATCAAGGGCTCTGGGATATTCTCGGAGCAGTTTAGAGCTTTCATTCAGTACAAAGTTTCTCTTATCATGAAAAGATCTTGTCACAGGGGATGAGAAACAAGCTATTGAGCATCTAATAAATGTTGAATTTGGAAAATTTTAATCTCCAGGACTAGGCAATGTTATGCATTCTTCATTCTATTTAATTAACAGAACCACCCTCCAAGGAAGTCTTATCCTCCCTCAATTAAGTAGATTAAAAACAAATGTCTTAGAGAAGATAAGGTGATTGGGCTTGTAAGAGATCCATGCCTTTTGCACTAAACTAATCCCTGTACATATATCTGCCTTCTATTCCCAAGATCTCTTGGTAGCTATCTTCCAGGGATCTTCTAGGAATGTACTTAATAATTGGTTCTTCCATTATTTTTCACCATTGAACTTGAAGAAGATGTGACTGGGGAATAAAGGCAAAGCCAAGTATGAGAAGGTAGATCTGAAACAGGAATGTTAGACATGGAATACAAGAGTAAGAGCAAGAGTGAGCAAGATAGATAATCCTCTAACCCTTCACATGGAATGATAGGTTGTAGTAACAACTCCATTCTAATAAGCACAGATAGTATACAGGTTGTTTTTCATTAAACTTGTGAGGGAAAGAGACAAATCTCGAGATATATTATTGGAGTGGTCAAAAATGTCTTCATGAACACAGAACTGAAAGCCTAACACATTAATGCCTAGGTCAAAGAATGTCTAGATGAGACGGCCACCGTGAGATACATTGCAATCTTCCACAGTGGACTATGTTTGCCCTTTTATTAAAAGAATGTAATATCTAATATGGGTGGTTTTTTTCTGTAAATACTTATCCTTACTGACATTTTTACAACAGGTTTTATGTGGTTATCTGCTTATTTATAACATACAGATGAATAATTCACTTCCTCAATGCATCTACATTCCTTAAAAAGCCACATGTACTATTACTACATTAGTCATCGGTTTTTCATGGTTGATAAAGCCACTAACAATGATGAGTTCTGATGAGATAGAATCACCTGTGGCATAATTTCCCCAAATGTTTCTCAGGAAAGCACATTCACCATATACAGATTGTAGTAACACCAAAATAACATTGCAACTGTTACATATTCCAACGAACTGAATAATTGTTTTACCTAAGTAAATGCATAACATTGCCTAGTCCTGGAGATTAAAATTTTCCAAATTCATTCTGACTCAAAGTGGGCAAATATATATATATATATATATATCACATATTCATTACAGTCTTTAAAAATTGCATTGGGTAGTAGTAGGACATGAAGTATGGCCAAGTACTCTAGATTTCCATGTTTATTTAGGAGAGGGTTTGCCATGATCTAGCATGAGAGCCACAACCTAACAAAACCAGATCTGTTAGAATGTCTTGGCGCAAGCTTTGTCTAGCTATTGGTAAAGCCAAAACATCTCAATTTCAGTTTTTCCCATTCAAAGATTACCTTTAATTAGGTTTGTTAAAGGCAAGAGTTAACTACATTGTTTTAAATGTAGAAGACTAAGGCTACAACCTATGTTGTATGGACCCCCAGAGAAAGAGTTTAGGTCATGTTGTTGTTGCTGTTGTCCTTAACGACATGCCAACTGTCAGATACTCCAAGCGAGTGAGAGGGAGGTGAGGTGGTAGGGACTGAATAGTGGGCCAATGAAAACTGAACCAAGTGTAATTTTGGCACCTAGACTGGGGCCAATTCTATGGGTGTTGGAGGAGGGATTGATACAAACAAGAGAAAAAAATAAAACTACACCTTCTTCAGACCAGTGAAAATAAAAACTTATAACACTGTCACCCCATGGAAGTCAATGGATCGTGGACCTTCAGATGGTTTTGCTGAAAGGAGATGATGAGGAAGCAAAACTAATAGTGAAGACATAAGACACCATGCTTGCTTTTGTCTCTCTTCTGTAAGACTCCAGGAGAACAGGACCAAAGCCCTGAGGAAAGAGGTCAAACAATGCTTCCACTGAAAAGAGAGAAGGATTCTTCTCCTACAAGGTAGTCTATTTTTATTCATCATTTACACACTTAAGAGTTTATTGATTTAAGTTAAAATATACAACGAATCCTTCATTTAAAGGCACACTAATTGGTCAGTATTCACTTTTAAAATTTTTTCTTAATCTTTTTCTAGTAATTTTTTATTGTGGTAAAATTATATAACATTAAAATTACATTTTTACCACTTAAAAGTATGCAGTCCAGAAGCATTAAGTACATTCACATTGTTGTATAAACATCACCACTATCTATGTCCAGAACTTTTCATCTTTCTAAACTGAAACCCTGTACCTACTAAACAATAACTTCACATTTCCCTCTGCCCCCACCCCCTGCCAACATTTATTCTTTCTGTTCCTATAAAATTGGACTACTCTACGTACCTCACATATGTAGAATCATACAGTATTTGTCCTTTATGCCTGTCCTATTTCAGTTAGCATAATGTCTTCAACGTTCATCCATATTGCAGCATGTGTCAATTTCATTCCATTATAGAGCTGAATAATAGGAGTATTCGCCTTCTTATAAAAATATATCTTTACCACTTATCTGTTCTCTCACCTTGAATATGTCATTAAATCTTTCTTAGCCTCAGCTTCTTCATCTGGAAAATGGAGAAAATAAATTACCTACCTCACTAGGCCTTTGTAAGGATTAAAGTAATTCGTATTAATCATTAGCATAGTACTTAAAAATACATAAGGGCTCATCAAGAGGTAGCATTTATTGTTGATGTTCTTATGGTTGTTGTTACCATTGTTTCTATTAGCTTAGAAGTTGTCACAAGTTTTTTAAAGGAAGAATATAACACTGCAGAATTTTGCAAACTCTTCTAGGAAAACCATTGGCTTCCTAATGGTCAAATGTATCTGTGTATTTGGAACACCACATAAATTGGTAGACTTTTGAGCCTAGAAATTTCCTTAAGATATGGTGACAATATTAGATGATCATGAACAAAGTTAAATAGCTTCATGGAAATTCCATTAAGCACCCATAAATATGCAACAACAACAAAAACTTTCTGAAAGAATGAAAGACCTACAGTAAAATGTTTCCAGTTCCTGAGTAGAGGCAGGTGAATCAGGTAAGAAGGAAGTTAATTGTACATGTCTGCCTCCATCTTTGAATCATGAGGTAATTGGGTGTATTCATGATAGGAATTTTTCTTTCTCCAGCCAAAACCAAGCTGGTAACTACAAGTGCCCAAAACCACAATCTGGACACAGCCTGTGACACAATCTGGACACAGCCAGGTCTGAGATCAGACTTGGAAAGGCCCTTCCCTCCATCTGAAAAATGCCTTTGCTGGTCAGAAGAGGCTAACAGGGAGAACACTACCACATTCCCTGATCTTCATGGGATCCTCAAGACCAGGGGGACCATGTGGGTCCTTGATCACATTGTTCAGGAAACCAGTGAGGGAACATCCTGGCTTCTTTACAGGAACTATATAAAATAGAAGAAACAAACAAAACACAACCAACAAACAAAAATTCTGATAAGCTCTTCTGAAGGACAATACGCAAAAGCTCATTTGAAGCTTTCACACACAGACATGCGTTTTTCATTTTTCTTCTTGGAAATGAATGTCTATGTGTCTACTTTATTTGTTCTTGGGCTCCAAAATCATGTATCATTTCCTCTTGCTGTAGGCAGTTACATGGTGTCTTAGACTACCTGGGCTCTTACAACAAAAATACAATAAACTGGGTGGCTTCAACAACAAACATTTCTTTCTCACAGTTATGGAGGCTAGAAAGCCCAAGATCAAGGCACAGGCAGATTCCATGTCCAGTGAAGGTCTATTTCCTAGTTCATAGATGGTTGTCTTCTCACTGTGTCCACATGTGGCAGAAAGGTTAAGGAGCTCTCTGGGGTCTCTTATAAGAGCACTAATTCCAATCATGAGGGCTCTATCTTCAAGGCTTCATTACTTTCCTATCAAGAGTCCCTACCTCCTGATGCCATCACCTTGGGTGTTAGGATTTTGCCATATAAATTTTGGGGAACACAAACATTTGATCCATAACAGTGGAGTACTATTTGAAAGTAGAGCTGTATTTATCTAAATATTATTTGGTGAACAGATCAGAGAGGGAGTATCATACCTAGCACCCTGGCCCACAGAAGTTTTTTCCAAAGGTTTATGTAAAAGCTCGGAAGTGAAAAATTCCAAAACTGGTTTAAATAGTAGTCACTTGATTTCAGACAGTATGCAGACTTTCAAGATGAATAACTCGAAGCTTCCATTCTGACACACTGGTTAAGCTATCCATCTCACTGTCTCAGGCTTAGCAGCACCCCCTTGCCAGTTGGCATTCCTGTGACTGCTAGCTCCAAAATGAAAAGGCAGGAGATGAGGATTCTGAGCTAAGGGTGAAAGAATCATGCAAAGTTTCTTGCCTCAAAGGACACAGGAATTTTGTAATTCTTTTAAACACTTATACCAAATGTCAAATTTCCTCAAAACTGGATGAAGAAGGAAGGGAAAAGAACTGACATTTATTTGAACTAATACTCTGTCATGCATTATGCCAAGCAATATGCATGGCAATTTTGTCGATAAATCAGAGGAATTGACAAATCAGAGAAATAAAGTAGCTTTCTCAAGATTACACAGTCAGTAACCTTAGATCTCTTTCCCTTGAAATCCTCTCTACATTCCATTATACCCTAAAGCTTCTTCCCTACAGCTTTTCTGAATGTCAGATATAGAAATGTCTCCATTTGTCTCAGATCTCTTAGGTAAGACATTGCCTTACTAAATATATGACCTCATTTGGGATGTGCCAGGAGGCTGCCAAGGCAGCTGGAATAGTGAGAGTGAGGGCAGCCGTATTTCCTTGATCACACCGAAACCCGTTCAACCAGACATCTCAGAGTGGGAAACAACATCCTGATTTCTGAAAAATACTCAATGGTGGCACAAGATAAAGGCAAACATTTGGGTTGGCATCAGCCATTAATATGATTCCTGGTAGACAGGGCCATCTGGCTGTGGGAGGGGTTACTTTCGCTATCACTTGTAGGGTGATGGCACAATCAGAGTGAGTGACATGTAACTCGATTATATTTGCCTACCTTCATGCCCACGTGAATGCACTGGTCTTTTGTTTGGCATTAGTACAAGTCCTCTGTCTCCCCCATAACTCCTAGGTATCAATCATGAATTAATAGAAGTGGGATTCTCCAAAAGACACCTTGGCTTTCCCCACAGTCATCCACCTGTTCCACCTGTTTCAACAGGTGTACTCACTGCAAGCACAGAAGACATCTAAGGATTTTAGAAGTGAGGTAGCCTCCCAGGACTCCAAGACACCTCCCCCAATAAATGACTCCATTGTACATTGTCATATAATGTTCTTTCCACAAAAGGATCTTTGTCATTTACTAGACCCTTTTCTTTCTCAAAATACATGAGGATACCAGAGGAACTATCTTCTGACCTTCATTTTGACCCTTTCACCTACGAACATGACTGGATCTGCCTAATCTCTGAGGAACTTGCTAAGCTCTGGCTGTCAATTTATATGGCCAGATTGACAGAAAGTATGAAAGTCCTGCGGATCTATGTTTACTTTCACACATGAGCCGGTGAGGTGAGCCAATTCATCTGGTGATGCATTGATGGCTCTTCGTTGTCCCCAACCATGCATGTAATAATACACATGGTTTGTATTCATTTTCAACTGACGTGAGACATCAAATTAAAGTATATTCAGTGAATATAGTTCAAAGAAATAAGAGATAATGAAATAAAAACACTCATTCAGAACAAAACTTTTTCTTTGTCACCATATTGGTTTAATTAGACAGGAATGGGTGCTACTTTGATTTTGTAAATGAGGAATTTAAGAAACAGCAGTAATAATAATTACTGCAATATTTTTAGCCTTTCTAGGTTGTAAATTCTGAGCACTGCAGTTATTTGCATTCAGCCCTCACCTAAGGTTGTCTCAGATGCCTGTGGTTTAGATACTCCCAGTAGAGATACCTTCCATTAAACCTAACTCACATCTAAAGCCTTTCCAACTTTAGATGAGTAATGAAAAGCCGCCCTTAGCCTGTCATTGAAGTACCTTCTACTACCAGGGCAAGCTTTTAAGTGAGGGTCTTGATAAGAACATTCCTCTCTGAGATGATCACTGTAAGACTTGGAGTAGGAAAGGGAATGAAATCCCAAGTTGCCTTATCCACCTCCTAGCCCCTCCTCTTGGCTCATCACAGTAGACTTATATCTACTCCAATTTTTTTACGCACATGAACAGGGTCTGTAAACATAAGTTATTGCCTCCTGCATTCCTCTGACAATCACCATTTCCTCTAGGAAAAACTCTTCCTGCTCTGCCCAGGTGAGGTTAGGTGAGCCTCCTCTATACCCTATCAACAGCCTGCATATATTTCTGTTATGTCATTTGTTAAACTATCATGAGTTTGATTTTTATAAATTATAAGAAGCTTTTCATTAATATCAATAAATGTGCATGTATTACAGATTTTATACCTTTGATGATACCATGTTCTTCTATTATTTGGTGGTTTAGAGATTCATAAAATTCATTCTTACCTGTTTAAACTTGGCAAGAAATGTGCCCTTGGTTGATGGCAGGTAAAGAGGTTGCAAATTTGGTATCAGTGAGGCATAAAATCTGGGTTGTTCTGGCCACTGTATTATATTTCTGCTGCTGAATAACAAATTATGCAAACAATGCAAATTTGAAACAATAGCCATTTATTATTATACAGTTCTATAGGTCAGAATTCCAGATAAGCTTAGCTAATTCTTCTGCTCAGAGTCTCACACTCAAGATATCAGCCAACTGCATTCCCATATGAGTCTTGGGGACTTCTTCCAAGCTCATTGGCTGTTGGCAGAATTCATTTTCTTCTTACCCTTTCCAAGTGGGTTCTCCATCTTCAAGCCAGCAATGGCAGTTTGAATTATTCTTATGCTTCAAATCTCTCTGACTCCCTCGTCTACTCCCAGCCAGAGAAAAATCTCTGCTTTTAAAAGTATGATTAGTTTTGCCTACCCAGACAGTTTCCCTTTCACCCTAATATAGGCGTAATATCAAGTTCAGGGAAGTCATCTTAAAATTATGCCTTTGACAACCATGAATCTGACACTTTTGGTCAAATATTTCTGCATTCTACATCTTTTTGTCTATAACAAGGATATGATTTTCTACCAGCGATGTTTAGAATTGAGAAATGCAACCTGAAGTGGTCCTGAAGTAGTCAGAGAATCACTGAACCAAATGGAATCAATCCCACAGTCTTGACTTCAGAGGAAACTGTATGCTAACCAAATGAGCAAACCAGTCATCTCTACTGGGAAAGTAATAATAGAGGTGGCCCTGATTTCAGAAGTAGAGTGAGATGCCAATGACTCCACTAAAATATTTCATTGTCCCAATAAAGTAAGGTTGTGACCACCATCTGAGTTGCTGCTCTCCAAGCACAACTTCAGTTATACTGTGCAGACTAGAATTTTTGAGCTCAATATTATTAAGCTGATTTTCTGATTATAATGGGGTCCAATTTCAACTATTTCTCTGTGCAGTTCCTATTTATTTTTACAAAAGTATATCAATCATAATCATTGTGATAATATTTGCAGTGCTTTCTAACTTATATATTTAGCTTGTAAGTTAACAAAATCTTTAACAAACCAGCCACAAAAGTTAGCTGTATGAACCAGACTTACAGAGAATATAAAGGGACATGAAACCCATAGGAAAAGGAAATTCATTTCCTAAACAGTCACGATTATTTAGGAGAGATCTATTCCTTTTCAGTAAGTCCCTTGAAAGAGGAGACTATTTGTGTTATATCATTTTGCGCCTGACAAACTGCCTAATTTCATATCTTGAACATAGTAGGTGCTCAAGAAATACTTGTTGAATAATGAATGAACATTTGTTAGAAAACTTTAGTAGGAAGGATTTTAATAGTAAAACCTTGAAACTAATCTAAGTGTTCAAAAATAGAGAACTATTTAATAATGTTTTACAGCCTCCAAAATTATGTTGAGGAAGAATAAGATATATCATAAAAATTGTGATACAAATTTTAGATGAAAAATTTAGGTTACTAAATAGTATGTACAAATTATTCCATTATTTATATATACATATATACACATATCTTGCTATTTTGTATATCAAAAGATACACAACATTATACTATGTTGGTTAACTCTGGGGATCTGATTCCAGGTTGTTTTTATTTCCTTCCTTGAGATTTTTTCTGTAATATCTGAATTTTATTCCTTTCTTTCCAAATTTGGAGAAAAAATTAAGGTTTCTGAAAATTAAAAAAGTAGATAATATATCAAGTTTGGATTGCAAACCAGAGCTTTCAGCAGAACATAGTTGAGTCTTTGCCATAGACACCAACTCATTTCCTTCCTTTCTGTGGCATTCATACCACTATCGTGCTTTTTTTCCCAGATGAGATGACAAAATGGAAAGACCATCTCCACACCAAGCATGGAGCCGTAGGAAAGTGGAATGTCAGTCAGGGCAACTGCAGATCAGGAAATCGTGTCACGGAAAACAGAACCTGTATAAGATTCTAAGTTTATGCCATTTGCTGATCAGTTACCATATTTCAAAAATTATACACACTATAATCCCCCTCTCTGGTCTGCAGGCCCTTTGAAGGGGAAGGCATTTTTAGCAAATATCGTTTAAATGGAGAAAGGAGGCAGATCAATGTACTCCAAACTACTTCAGATTGGATCTTAGTCGGAATGTCTCCCCAGAGCAGAAGCTCTTCTCCAGAAGTACCTTTCCTGTTGGATTCAGGTTCAGGGTTGGAACCCACAGACCCAGAATGATAGGCTGTCAGCAAAGACAAGCACATCCTTAGCATCCAGCAATGCTCACTTTGTCCTTGTCTCCTTCATCTTCCTTCAAACTTCTATTTTTTTCTTAGATTTCTCTGAAACTCTTTTAAAAATTCCTTTTGAAACAAGTGGGTGCCTGACTCATTGTCTGTTTCCTCTGTTTTCCACCCAAGTGGTAAACAATGGGCTCTATTCAAATGTGGACCGTCTGTGAGCTGGGAACCTGCGTGCAGACAAAGCTCCTTATCCCACGGCAGACTGCCAGACCCATGCTCTCCTCCACTCACCTCCTGGGCTGTTTAATAAAGGCCACTTGGCAAAACGCAACATATTGTCACGGTCCTATGACCTTGTAGTTCTCTGTCTCCTTTCCCTTCAGCTCGAAAGAATATTACTCTAAATTCTGAAGTCAATGCATTTGAGAACAGCCTTTCAAAAGATACTCGTAAGAATAACAGGAGGTAGTTCAGGCCCCAGTCATAAGGACTACCTGGTTTTCTTTACAATAATTGTAGTGCCTCTGTCCTAACTCCTCCCAAGTTGTTAATATTTTGTCTGTAGATGGTGGTTGCCAGGAAAGAGAATCTTGCAAAGTCAAGGGCATGACAAAGCTGAGAAATAGAGAAGGCTAGCCCAAGACTTTGGGAAGACAAAGGCAAAGGAACAAAATAGTAGGAATCAGACTATGGAACAAGAAGAACAGGACAAAGTTTCGAGTTCAAAGGGAGCAGATAAGACAAAAATAACTGAACTTAAATGATACAGTAGTCCTCAGGAAAAAAAGAGAGCGAGAGAGAGACGAGACTAGAGAACACATTCCCTTCAAGTGCTTGAGGAAAGCACACTTCCAGTGTGTATAGGAATCACAGGAGGAGATTTTGCATATTGTGTTGAAACTCCCTTCCCAAGAATTTATGTTTCCTGAAGAACACCGCCAGCTTTCCCCCTCCATCTTAAAATGGTAAGAAAGAAAGTTAAAGAGAAGGTAAGGGAAACAAATAAATAATTACGATATTCCAGTTATATTAGATATGTGTGCTTTTTAAAATAACTTCAACAACCATACAAAATTGTGGCTCTTATTCCTATTTTTTTACAGATGAGAAAATTGTAGCTTATAGAGTTTAAATAATTTGCTCACAGTCACAGAATTAGGTAGCACTAGAATTTAAAATCAAGTGGTATGACTAAAAAACCATGAGAACATTCATTCCTTCTTTTACAAATCACTCCCTATTGACAATCAAACCCAAGTCCTCTAGATTCTCCATGAATATTATTTAAATCTATCCTCTTTATCCAACCCTACTGTCCCTCCCTCATAGCTTAGCAAATTTTCCCCAAATGCCTCCTCACTGACCTCCCATCTCTGTGTGTCCTCCCTGCCATTCTTTTCCTTTCTTCTTTCCTTTTCCTTCCTCTTTCAACATGTATCTCATCAATTCCAACCTGCTTAAAAACCTTCAGTGACTTCCCACTGACTTAAGATTAAGTCACTGCCCTCAAATATGGCACTGCTTACCCATTGGTCCGCATATTATATTCTCTCTCCCTCACTTTCTATGTTCCAACCACACTGGACTTCTTTAATATCCTCAAAACTACAAGTTGTATACCAGGGAAGGGCTTTTACACAGGCTGTTATTCACTGTGGAACACTCCCTCCTCTTTTCTTAGCTCAGCAATTCTCAAACTTTTGGGGCTCAGGGCCCCTTTGTGCTCTGAAATACTATGAAGAACCCCAAAGATCTTTTCATTTTAAAAAGGTAGATTATATCATTATATTATGTTGTAAATTAGAACCAAGAAATGTTTAAATATTTAATTCATTTTAAAACAACACAGTAAACTGATTATACCTTAACATAAATAACATTTTATAAAAACATAGCCACATTTTCCAAAACCAAAAATACTTGAGTGAAACTAGTAGCACTGTTTTGCATTTTTTGCAAATCTTACCAATATCTGGCTTACTAAAGTATAAATGGATTCTCATGTCTGCGTCTGCATTCAATCTGTTGTGATATCATATGTTATGCAGCTTCTGTAAAACTCCACTGTACACTTGTAATGCAGTAACAATGAAAAGGCAAATAACTTCTTAGTATTATAGGGAAACAGTTTTAACTCCTGAACCCCCTAAAAGTGTCTTAGGCAGAGGCCTCCAGGAAATCCAAGGTATACATTAGGAACTCTTAATTATTCTTTATGTCTCGTCTTAAAGTTAAAATTTGCAAGGATGTCTTCCCTGACCTCAAAGAACAGGTCTGAGTCCTCTTGTTATATGTTTCTATATCATCCTCACCTCTCTGTCAAAACACTCACTGTAACTATAATTTAATCAGTAATTTGCACAGGACAGAGACCATGCCAACTTTGTTCATAGTGAGTCTCCAGGGCTCAGCACACAGCAAGGACTCAGAAAATCTTTGTGGGAGGAAGGAGGAGATAGAAGAAAGGGAGAGAGCAAGGAAGTAAGGCCTCAGACTCAATGAGACAGCGCCCTGCCAATGGCTCCATTCCTTCAGCAGGATGCACACAGAGATGTAACTTTCTACAGCGTCTGCTGCTCTGGCTTCCATTGAAACAGGATGAGAGAAAGTGGCAGGTAATGGACTGGAGTGAGGAGACTGAGGGGAAACTGTAGAGAATAATGGTTAGGAGTACATGTGCTGGGTTCTCTCATTAAGGTGATCATTCAATATTTACTAAGCAGATACAATTTGCCAGGCATTATTCTGGGCACTTGGGATACATCAGTAAGCAAAACAGAAAAGGTTCTGGCCTCAAGGAGTTTACAGGCAGACCTGAACTCGGCCACAGATCCCTCCACTTGAGTTGGCCTGGATTGTTTGTTTAACCTTCTTGTGCCTTATTTCTCTCATCTGTAAAATGTGAACAAGCCTTGAAAGTCTCCCGGTGAGAACTAAATGAAAGAATATCTTTAATGTACCCAGTAGAGTCAGGCACCTGGTAGGTGCCTAATAAATGGAAATCTTTCTGCTGGCAACTCTTATTCCAAAATTGATTTTTTTCATGTACAGAAACTATTTGATAGATTAGAATCCAGTCATTCACAGGATATGACTTGGGTAGTTGTCAGGGAGGAAGAGTGCTGTATTTAGAGTCTTCTCAGGACTCAGGGGGGCTGGCTGCAGTGTCATTTTCCCATAGAGAAGCATCACCTCTCGCTTCCTGTCTTCTTCACAAGCCACCTGGTTATTTTTATATTGAACTTTGTGAGGTACTATCATAGTCTTAAGTTATGGGGTATTTCAAAACAGACTTTCCTGAGGACTCTTACAAAAATAATTATGCCACAAGTGTCAGACCATTTTAAAGAAGATATTCATAGCCAACTGTTTGTAAGGGACCACCTTCTTACACGGGTTTATCATGTATCATAGGGTTGCCGGGCTTTTCCAACTTCACCCTCTGAGTTTCGTTTGGCCTAAAAAAGGGACACTGCCTTTGAAGGAGGATTACCAGGAGAGAGGGAAAATTTACAAAAAAAGAGTACAGGGCTCTTTGATTTTTCATTTCCCTTTCCCTCTACTCACTCTTTGTGCCTTCTTCAGTTAGTACCACACTAGAGAAGTGTTAGGTAGAGAAAGAGGAAGAAAGAAAAGGAGACAATCTTATCAGTTGATTTTGCTATGTGTTACCAGTCTGGTAAAAACATTTGAAGTTAGAAAGTATTCAAACATGAATAAAGTTTCAGAGTTACTTGTATGGATTTCATTTCCTCAGAATACCCTCATTGTTCCTTCGCAGGAAATATTCATAAGTCAACTATCCAGAATCATAGTTATTATTCAAGTGGTGTGGGTTTAAAAGGAGATCTGATGCCATGGCAAACCTCACTGACTTAGACTGTTCTTCAAGTTAAACAGCAGGATGATGTCTGAAGTGACTGAAACACATATGGCTTCAGTGTGTCAAGAAGACCTGAAAGATCCCACATGGCAGTGAAATTCATTATTGGCAAGCACGGTGACAGGAGACCCCAGAGGGCTGAGCCGCAAAGAATTTGCAGAGCCGTATGGCTAACTCCATGGCCTAGTTTGATCTTGAAGTTATTGTCTTGAATAATCCTCTCAAATCTGTTCCTGTACTTAAGAGTCACTCATCACATGAGGGAGCTCCCTCTCAGGTTCCTTTACATCGCCCTGTCAGAAATGACTTTCAGGGAACACAGACATCACATCAAATCATCCAACAGATGTCCCTTTCAAATAAGTTGGAGCAGAACCAACTATATGGAGAAGTCATAAACAAGGAAACAGACAACCCAGTGATTTTCAGCGGATTGGCACTGCTCTTATGATAGAAACCTCAAGTTTCTTGGGTGGAAGAACATGAGTTCAACAGAGGGCGTGTGCACTATGCTGGCTGACTCTTGCCCTCCTGAGGCTCATGCTGTTGACAGGGGATAGAGGGGACACTTTTGGAGTCCAAATCCTGCACCATCTCAATGAAGTGCTATTCAACATCATGGCTCTAAGAAGTAACCCATTTTAATAACTGGCATCAGAGGACTTAGGAGAGAGAAAGTCAGTATCCAGACCCATTTCCGTCAGTGACTCTCTCCTTGTATTGGGAGGGTTGGCCAGAATCGTCTGATTCCTGTTTCTGATTTCCTTCCTCACTGGCATCAGAGGATTGCACTACAGGAAGACTAATATCTAACTGAGCTCCAAGTGCTAAATAAGAGCATCTCAGGCTCATTCCAGACCACCAAGAGGTTCGGGGTGACCAAGTCACAGACTATAAATTTGAACATTTGATGATTTTTGCAGGTGACTGGGTGAACAAAGGAAAACCCAAGAGATACATAAAGATGGAAACTAGGATTTCTCATTTGAATTCTTTAACATGCCTCACTCTAATGGTTATAAATATAAAGGAACTTTCACCTTCAAGAGGGTGAAATGAAGTTAATGAGTTTAGGTTTTAGGTTTTTGTTTTTTTTTTTTTAACCTACTTTAGAATAGGAAACATGCTTACTCATATTTACAAGGCACTGCAAGGCACCAGCCAAAAAGCCTGAGTTATTGGCAGGATATTTTTGTTGTTGTTGTTTCTATTGTCCACATGGGTAGGCAATTAATACTTTTTAGGAAATTAGCTTGCCAACTCAACACTGCCTACTTTTGAATTTTTATTCTAGCAACAGCCCATAATTTATTGAAAATTCCCTATGTGCCAGACACTACACTAGACATTGGGAGTATGAAAATTAATATGGTAAAGATCCTGGCTTTAAAGAGTCTTTAACATTATTTGAGCAGTTTTATTACAGGTGTATATGTTGGAATTGTCAGAACACTTAGCTCAAAGCAAGGGTTCAAGCATGACTTTGCAGAGTAGATTTTGGCTGAGCTTAAAGGATGTGAGGATAAGCATACACATTTTTAAAATTACCCAGAATGTAGTGCCTACTGAAATGCTTGAGCCTCAGTTGCTTCTAAGAGTCCAGCTTCAGAACTTGCATCTTGCTAGATTGAGCTCATTGCTTAATTTCTAGCCAACATAGCCCATCTCTCTCAGCTGAATACTAAGCTCATCAACTTCTCCTTTGATCTAGGTCTTGAAAAGAATGTTGAACATGACAGGGCTGAAGGCAGAAACCATAGAAACTTCCATCCAGAGTTACAGTCATCTCTTAATAGCTGCCTACTGTTGCAATCAAAATTAACTCAATTCTTGCCCAATTGTGACACTTCACTCACCTTCTACTCAAGGGAGACTTCAAGAATTGTTGAAGCTGAACTTCTCAGGTTCTTATACTTAGTGACACTGTTCATGCAGTGGCTCAGTATGTCTTGATTTCTTGGAGCCAGCAAAAGTCACAAATTGAACCCTCAAATCGGAATTCATAAGTGACTAACTTGTAGCATAACTTTATTATACTAGGAAAGATAGGGTTAGGGAGAGAAAAAATATCTATAACATCTTAATGTTCAAATATAAGCACTTTATGTATATTTAGTCATTCGAACTCCAAATACACTTTAAGAAGCAGTTATTATTCCACTCTCTAATTCTACAATTTCTACCTTTTTAGATTCCACATGTAAGTGAGATCATATGGTATTTGTTGCTCTGTGCCTGACTTATTTCACTTAGCATAATGTCCTTAGGTTCATCCATGTTTGCAAACGGCAGAATTGCCTGGTTTTTTTTTTTTTAAGGCTAAATAGTATTCTATTTTGTATATTCAGCACATTTTTAAAAAATCTATTCATCAGCTAATGGACACTTAGGTTGATTCTGTATCTTGCCTCTTGTGAATAATGTGGCAATGAACACAGGAGTGCAAACATCCCTTTAAAATACTGATTTAAATTCCTTTAGGTATACACCCAATTGGCTGTGGGAAGTTAGACAGGGAAAGGGTACACATTGGTCTATGGATACAGAGTTTCACTTAGATAAGAGGAATAATTCTGGTGTTCTATTGCACAGCACAGTGTCTATAGTTAATAGCAATGTATTACATATTTCAAAACAGCTAAAGAGAACTTTAATTGTTCTTACCACAATGAAATAACTGGGTAAATGAATATGCTACTTAGCCTGATTTGCTCATTCCACAATGTATACATGTATCAAAAAGTCCCATTGTACCCCATAAATATACATTATTTGTCAATTACAATAAAACATTTTTTTAAAAAAAAGTAATCAAAGTCTCCATTTGACTGATAAAACTTAGATTAAATCTGAGCTAGAACTCAGCCAGTATTGCACCAAATGTTCTTTCCATTATGCTCCTCCCTCTTCCTCGCTAAGATTGCGCCCCTTCTCCTCCCTAACTCACCTCAAGCTCCCATCACCCTTCACTAGTTTTAAACCAAGGAAAAATGATTCAATGAATGATAATACTTGACCAAGAACTTTTATAGAGTTTTGAGTTAAAGAAAATGTGACTTGGGTCAAAGTCACGTTTTAAACTTGTGATTTGTGTTAAAGAAAATGAAACCCCTAAATGACTTAAGTAGGCATTCAAAAAAAATTGACCTTTTCATCACTTAATCCTCACATATCTATATGCTATGGACTGAATTGTGCCCCCCAAAACTTTGTATTTGAAGCCCTAACCACTTTTCCACAATGTAACTGTAGTTGGAGATAGAACTTTTATTTAGAGATGGAACATTGAACCTAATTAAGGTTAAATGAGGTCACTGTCATTAGGGTAGGACCCTAAGCCAATAGGACCGGTGGGTTTATTAAAGGAAGAGACTGATTCTCTCTCTCTCTCTCTCTCTCTCTCTCTCTCTCTCTCTCTCTCTCTCTCTGCCTCTCTGTCTCTCTGTCAGGTGAGGACACAGTAAAAGGAAGTAATCTGGGAGCCAGGAAGAGGACCCTCACTAGAATCTGATCATGCTGGAATCCTGAAGTTGGACTTCCAGCCTCCAGAACAGTGAGAAAATAGATTTATGTCATTTAAGCTACTTAGTATTTTGTTAAGGCAATTTAAACAGACTAATACACTATATAGTCTATGGACCCCCTCCAGGAATACCACTCGGACCATTTTACAAGAACAGTATATGAGATTCAAAGGGGTCATTAGGACATATGATGAGTAAAGTTGCTTATTCCAGGGTTTTACTTACTAAATTCCAGTACATAGTTCGAACCACTGTGGTACACAATACACTTTCCCACAGGAATGCCATAGCCTACTATTCCAACAGGATCAGATAATCTAAAGTGAGCAAATTCGGGGGGTGCAATTGTGCTATGCTGGACAGATGGGCATGACTCTGTGGTTAGGGGGTGGAGTACCATCTGTTGCGGACACACGAGTGCTTCTTGCTGTCCTTGGGGAAAGTCACAGATGTTTCCATAACAGGTGTGTTTGCTTCCCCCATGTAGCTTTCCCAGACACGTCACACACAGCACTTTGGCTGAGTTACCTTTTCTACTCAAGCAAAGTAAGAGAAATGAGACACCTGCCCTGATAATTTAATTTAGAGGGAAAAAAGATGTGACTTGGTTGCTTCTGAGGTGCCTGAATGTACTTTTGGCAGGGAGTGGGGAAATAGAAAAAATACCAAATACTGAAGACAGCATGTTTCTCAAACCGTGAATAATTGTTGAATTCTTTATTTTATTTTTATAAGTTCCAGGGTACATGTGCAGGATGTGCAGGTTTGTTACATGGGTAAGCGTGTGCCACGGTGGCTTGCATCTATCAACCTCTCACCTAAATATTAAGCCCTGCATGCATTAGCTATTTATCCCAATGCTCTCTCTCTTTCACTCCTTTGCGTGTGGTTCTTGAGTAACAGAATCAGGACAGGATAATGTGCACTATGCTTCCTGAACAATCGATTAGTAGGCTGAGGCTTGAAAGGTAAGGCAATATGCTGCCAATGAGCTAATTATTATATTCAATATGTTGAGCTATTAAGCATATAATTATTAAAAACGAATTATTAAACACACAATGAACTCAAATTTAACTACTAAATTCACAATCTTAGATTGTCTTTAACCTACTGCCCCCCATGCATTCTACCAAAAATTTTAGTATCTATCTTTTTCATGAATCCGGTGAAAAATACTGACAAAATTTAACTTTAAGGCATACCATTTTTTTCTGGTATATAACTGACCTGTGGTTAATTAGAAAATTTGGGGATGTCTTTCGATTGTCGTGTATAAGAATATAATCTTCCACAAATCCTGAATTTAAAATGCTCCACATGCCCAGAACTCTTTTCTAGAGAGCAACACAGAATGGTGGAAAGTCATATGTAACTCTAAAGGAAAGCCTCCATGTAATTACCTCTAAATATAAAGTTGCATACAAAGAGAATCAGTCTACCAAGTGTAATTAAAAGCAGTTCAAATTTTAATTATTTTTCACAAGTAAAGGCAAACACAGAGATACATACCCTTGCTGCAAAAAAAATTTTAAAAAGGTGTCTTGAGGATGTATTTCCAATTATTGCACTGGTATTCTGCCTATGAATTTATCTATTACTCTATCATGTGACCCCAAAATCTCACCTTTCACAGCTGTAGCAATTTTTCATTTTTAAAATAATTTTAAAATAATGTTCTAAGATGAGGATTATCTGTGTAACTGTGTAATCATCTATCTAGCTGCCCAGAGAATTTTCTGTTCAAGAACATGCACCTCCTTTCTTAAATAAATAGAACTTATTTTAAGATGTCTCCTCTAGATAGAATGAGTTGACTTTCCTCTTTATAAACTTGCTAAAAGTAGCACCCCAGGCACTTGTTACTTAAATGAGATACGTATTTAAGCAAAATGATAAAATATTAAAACTGAAAAACTGTATGTGTCAGTCACACATAAGATCCTGGTGGCAACTCACAGACTACCGGGTCCCTCACGATCTATGGCTCCTAACCTGGTGGCCCCTACTAGTTTCTGGAAGGTGGAGGAGAGCTATCCTTAGAGTTCTGGAGAACTTATCACTATCTACACCTACCTTGTTTATTTGTTTGTTCATATGTATATTGCCTACCTCATCCACCACTAGATTGTAAACTTGAAAGTAGGGACATATTGTCTTTTTAGACTTGTAGTTATAGCTCCCAGAACAGTGACTGGAACAGAGTAGATACTATAAAAGTGTTTTGAATAATTAAGTGAATGAATAAATTAATACATGCTGCTTAAAATACACCCTTCCCCTTTGGTCCACCTTCCTGTGTGGACAGGTGCAGGGATCCCTCCAATGACAAACAACTGAGCAAAGAGTTATGGAATCAGACATCAAAGGCAAACATAAAAGAATGACATATCTTCCAAGGAATAGGATTCTTGAGAAACATATCTCTCCTATCCAAAGGGTGTAATTAGGAAATTTCCATGATTATGAAAAGCAATGTACTGGCCATTCTTTGAACTCAAAATGACTAATGCCTGGTGTGTGCGAGTGTGCGTGCGTGTCTGTGTGTGTGTGTTTATGGGAAGTAGTTGGGGAAAAGCATTTAAATTGGCTTTTAGAGATGCTTTTTATGACAAGAATGTAAGATAATTATAAACCAAATTTTTCCCCATCATAAATGAGTTATAGTCAATATTAGACAAGCAAATACCTATTGACTAGGAATTATATACTGAATAATGTATTCATCTGCTAAGGCTATTGTTATAAAACATCACATACTAGGTAGCTTAAACAACTTAAATTCATTTTCTCACAGTTCTGGATACTAGAAGTACAAGAACGAGGTGCTGGAAAATTTGGTGTCTACATTGAGGCTTGCAGTCATCTGCCACCTCTCTGTGTCCTCACATGAACTTTTCTCTTTGTATGCAGAGAGAAAGAGAGAGAGAGAGGAGAGGAGAGAAGGAGGGGGGCAGACAGAGAGATAGTTTACTGGTGCCCCTTCCTCTTCTCATAAAGACACTATTCCTATTGGATTGAGCCCTACTCTTTTAACCTCATTTAACCTTAATCACCTTCTTAAAGCTCCTGTCTGTAAATAGTCACAACAGGGGTTAGGGTCTCAAATATGAATGGGAGAGGGCACAATCCAGTTCACAATAGATGATAAAGGAGAGAATATAAATGAGACACTGATTTTCTTAAAAATGTTTCAATTTAGAGGTGGGTTGGGGAGTGGAAACCAACACCGTCCATGCAGAGCTTTAGCACCTGACCTGATAGGAGTTCCAAGAGAGATGTGATAAACAATTGCCCTGAGACTGCCAAAGGAAAAGCTAATGAATTTGATTTAAAATGATTGAGAAAAGCTATGTAAGGAAATATTAGAAAATCCCACAAATATGAGACTCTGTAATAGCTTTCTTCTGAGGCAGATTTCAAAAATAGCAATCTGGAAGAATTTAACAATAGGGAAATGGAATGAAACCTTTGAAAGAAAACAAGATAAGATCTATGAAAAACAAAGCTTTAAAATACTAGAAAAAAAATTCCTGTTTGAGAGAACTCAATAATTGGATATATGTGAACGTAGCTGCTTTCTGTTTTATTATAAATGTCTGGTTCACAGACCTCAGCAGCAAAGTCTTATCCACAAAGAAGTAAGTCTGAACAAAAACTGACAATATGTATCTCAAAATAATAAGAGCTATTTATGACAAACCCACAGCCAATATCATACTGAATGGGCAAAAACTGGAAGCATTCCCTTGGAAAACCTGCACAAGACAAGGATGCCCTCTCTCACTACTCCTATGCAACATAGTGTTGGAAGTTCTGGCCAGGGCAATCAGGAAAGAGAAAGAAATAAAGGTATTCAGTTAGGAAGAGAGGAAGTAAAATTGTCCCTGTTTGCAGATGACATGGTTATATATTTAGAAAACCCCATCATCTCAGCCCCAAATCTCCTTAAGCTGATAAGCAACTTCAGGAAAGTCTCAGGATACAAAATCAATGTGCAAAAATCAAAAGCATTCCTACACACCAATAATAGACAAACAGAGAGCCAAATCATGAGTGAACCCCCATTCACAATTGCTACAAAGAGAATAAAATACCTAGGAATCCAACTTACAAGGGATGTGAAGGAACTCTTCAAGGAGAACTGCAAACCACTGCTCAATGAAATAAAAGAGGACACAAACAAATGGAAAAACCTTCCATGCTCATGGATGAGAAGAATTAATTGTTGTCAAAATGGCCATACTGCCCAAGGCAATTTATAGATTCAATGCCATCCCCATCAAGCTACCAATGACTTTCTTCACAGAATTGGAAAAAAACTACTTTAAAGTTCATATGGAACCAAAAAAGAGCCCCCATTGCCAAGACAATCCTAAGCCAAAAGAGCAAAGCTGGAGGCATTATGCTACCTGACTTCAAACTATACTACAAGGCTACAGTAACCAAAACAACATGGTATTGGTACCAAAACAGATATATATATACCAATGGAACAGAACAGAGGCCTCAGAAATAACACCACACATTACAACCATCTGATCTTTGACAAACCTCACAAAAACAAGCAATAGGGAAAGGATTCCCTATTTAATAAATGGTGCTGGGAAAACTGGCTAGCCATATGTAGAAAGCTGAAACTGGATCCCTTCCTTACACCTTATACAAAAATTAATTCAAGATGGATTAAAGACTTAAATATTAGACCTAAAACCATCAAAACCCTATGCAAACCTAGGCAATACCATTCAGGACATAGACATGGGCAAGGACTTCATGACTAGAACACAAAAAGCAATGGCAACAAATGCCAAAATTGACAAATGGGATCTAATTAAACTAAAGACCTTCTGCACAGAAAAAAAAAAAACAACAAAAAAAAACAAAACAAAAAAAACAAAAACAAAAAACAAAAACAAACAAACAAAAAAAAACTACCATCAGAGTGAACCAGGCAACCTACAGGATGAGAGAAAATGTTTGCAATCTACCCATCTGACAAAGACTATATCCAGAATCTACAAAGAATTTAAACAAATTGACAAGGAAAAAACAGCCCCATCAAAAAGTGGGCAAAGGATATGAACAGACATTTCTCAAAAAAAGACATTTATATGCCAAAGGACACATGAAAAAATACTCCTCATCACTGTCATCAGAGAAATGCAAATCAAAACCACAATGAGATACTATCTCATGCCAGTTAGAATGGCAATCATTAAAAAGTCAGAAAACAACAGATGCTGGAGAGGATGTGGAGAAATAGGAACGCTTTTATGCTGTTGGTGGGAGTGTAAATTAGTTCAACCATTGTGGAAGACAGTGTGGCGATTCCCCAAGGATCTAGAACTAGAAATACCATTTGACCCAGCCATCCCATTACTGGGTATATATCCAAAGGATTTTAAATCATTCTACTATAAAGACACACGCAGATGTGTGTTTATTGCGGCACTATTCACAATAGCAAAGACTTAGAACCAACCCAAATATCCATCAATGATAGACTGGATTAAGAAAATGTGGTGGCACATATACACCACGGAATACTATGCAGCCA
This sequence comes from Macaca mulatta, assembly GCF_049350105.2. NCBI lineage: Eukaryota > Metazoa > Chordata > Mammalia > Primates > Cercopithecidae > Macaca > Macaca mulatta. The sequence goes on from NC_133412.1 coordinate 16,568,150, forward strand.
TAAGAAAGGATGAGTTCATGTCCTTTGCAGGGACATGGATGAAGCTGGAAACCATCATTCTCAGCAAACTATCACAAGGAAAGAAAACAAAACACCACACATTCTCACTCATAGGTGGACATTAAAAAGGAGAACACTTGGGCATAGGGTGGGGAACATCACACACTGGGGCCTGTTGGGGGACTGGGGGAGGGGTAACATCAGGAGAATTACCTAACGAAAATGACGAGTTGATAGGTGCAGCAAACCAACATGACACATATATACCTATGTAACAAACCTGCACGTTGTGCACATGTACCTTAGAACTTAGTGTGTGTGTGTGTATATATATGTGTGTGTTGTGATGTGTGTGTGTGTGTATATACATATATATAATTGATGATAATATCTATATATCTATGTCTACACTTACATATTTACCAACATCCAAGCATTTTAGAAGTCCCTTGATTCTAATTTATTAATCTGAACAAGTGGACATTTTTAAATAGATGAGTAACTTCTACTGATAAAACCACATTCATTTATGATTAAAGAACAAAAAGCCTCTTTTCCTAGTTTATGTTTTCTTATGTAGAGAGACATACACTCCTGTTAATAATGTGGTACTACAGAGAGCCTTCTTTCTAGGATATCTAAGACCTGGGATTTCTCTAATCATGGATGTTCCTACCTAGGCTTGACCTGCATTTAGGGGAAACAAACCGGCAGTTTTATATTAACAAATGTAATGCCAATCTGTCTGTCTTCAAGGATATTTTTAGCTCATCAGCAGGACTTCTGCAGGACATATCACTTTCATAAGAATGGCCTGCGTCTGATTCCAATTTGAAATCTTGTATTTTGCTGTGAAATCACTCCAGCAGTATCCTTCAAATCCCATTTCCTACCATGTTGCCATTCCCTGTTTGCCTGTGACCCTTCTACTAGACCTTGCTTGTCCACTGCCATATCCCTGGCAGCTAGCATAGGCAGTCTCCCCTTGAAGGTTTTCAGCCTTGGTCATGAGTGTTCCTAATAGCCGTTTTCCAAAGTTATTCATGCTTTTATTTGGAAAACATTCCAGCCTAACCCCTGGACTCAAAACCTTCACATAATGAGTATGTTCTTATGCAAAAAAAGCAAGTCGATTATAATATTTTAAATTGAATGCATCTGTTAACTAAATAACACTAGAACAATAGACAATTGAATGCATCTCTTATAATTCAGTATATGGCTTAGCAACTAAAGCTTCTGCCAATGAAACATATGAAGAACAGCGAATGCAACTTCCAAGAAGCTCCTTAAAAAGAGGAGTTGCTTTACCCACCTACCTGCCTCCTTCCAGCTAGCTGGAATGTGGACCTGATGGCTGAAGTTCCTGTAGCCATTTTGGATGATGAAGTTCTTTGAGTTAAGAAAGCCATGTCCAACGAAACAACAAGATAGAAGAACCCTGGATCCCTGATGCAAAGAATCAGCGACTACCTTTCCCACCTCCAATTAGGACTCCTTTAATGTGAGAAAATAACTGCTGTCTTGTGTAAATGGCATTATTTTGCTTTATTTTTATAATCATGGCCAAATCTAATCTGTAATCTTAGTGTCTGAGAGAGCAGTTTATCAGTCCAGCATCTCTCAAGAGATAGTACATAATTTATAATGGTTTCATAAGGGCCTTTGGGGAGGAATTTATTTTAGTGCTATGCAAAATGTTATTCATGGACGAGTGACAATCCACAAGCTATTTGTTATGGGTCTGTGACAAGATAATTATGACATTTGAGAGTAAGCATTTAGATGCTTTTATAGCAATTTCACACTTATCGTTAAAACAGCATGAGTTGTTACCCTTTCCTAGTGAGTCACATGTAATGCAAGCTGCCTACTAGTCATGTACAACAGGACTTCATGAAGTGTGACTTTTAAGGATACTTTTGTCAGCTGTTACCCAAAAAGTGTTTAAAAATCAGGAAAGATATAAATATATATGAGACATGTAACTTTTTGCTTATACTAATTTTAATTTTAACCAAGTCTGTCTGAAATCTTTGTCATTAGCTAAATTAGAGAACTGAAATTCATATTATTAATGGTAATCCCAATTTACAGATAGAAAACAAGCTTCACTAAACTATTTTGCTAAGAGAAAACCAACCTATCCTGATTGTACTTGTTAACTAAATGGTAACAATAGACAAGATTCTAAAAAAGTGGAAATCATGAAGCTGTACTAGTTTTACTCAGGTACTAAGAGCCCCACAAAGAACTCACTTTAGGCTGAATCCCCTACAAGCTCTGAGAGTGTCCAGTCAAACCCAGCACAATGTAGCAATGATATCATTATCTAGTGGTGGTTCCATCTAAAGAAATGTTTCATTCACTGGAGGGATGGGGAGGTCTGGGGTGGTGGGTGGGAGTATGATTTGCATTCATTGTGGGGCTCTTAGTACCTAAGAAGTATGATCTTTCCTGCACTGAATTCAGTGTGTGTGTGTGTGTGTGTGTGTGTGTGTGTGTTTGGTCGTAATTGGTACTTAAGTGCTAAAACAACAGTGTGTTATTTGAAGAGATGCATTTACTAATGAAGCAATGAAAACATTAAAACCTAAGGCGTGTTGACCTCCAAATTATAAAACTAATTCAAAACCAAAAGAATCATTTAGAAAATAAAGAGTATCGCATTAAAAAGTCACCAGAAACAAATGAATTTGGTGGGCTTCTTGTGAAAGAACACTTTGAATTGCTAAATCTAAAGACCCACATGCATTTGTTGAAATATTAATAAAAGACTGCATCAAAGATGTTGGATTGAAAACACTAAGAAAATCTCATGAGGCAAGGTAGCACAACTGCCATTTTCCAGTGACACCACAGCACAATGTTATGCAGGCCAATAATGACAGGCAAATATTTTTTAAAAATACAGCTAACAATATAAGTTTCACGGTAACTGGACAGGTGCATAAGTATTGCCAAAATGTCAATTCCTTTAATATATGTGCAATCTGAATATGACAGTAATATAAATCATTTGTTTTCTAAGTTTCATTTCCAGCAACACAACCAGATCTAAATTATATAGAACCGTGATGGAATAATCAACGAATGTGACCTAGAGTTTAAATTTTGGGATTATATTCAGATGGCATAGCTACAATAGCAGAAAAACATTCTGGAATTGCTATACCACAATGTAAATCAATGAATTGCTTCCTTATCAAGAAAGTCTTGTTAAAAAACAAAAATGTTAGCAGGACTAAAAGGTGTATTTATGCAATTTGTAAGTTACCTACAAGCTAATGCTCTAAATTTGAGATTATTCTTTTATTTGTAATGATATGGAAACTGCTTATACACAACTACTGGGATATGAGTTATCGAGAAGAAAGGTTTTATCAGTAATATATGAACTATTCAACAAACCCTATTGTGTTCCAGACAAGATAAGAAACAAGCCTCAACATTCCAAAGATATGAATTAGACAGTCTGTCACGCTTATTTCTTTGGTAACGTTGATATTTTTTAGAGATCTTAATACTTCCATGCAAATAAAAGAATGTGACATGTTTTCAATGGCAGATAAGATTAAAGTGCAAAAAGCTAGAAAGTTGGACAAACAGAGTTTCTAAAGAGTGTTGAAAGTCCCATAAGTTAATAATAAATAATGAAGTAGGTGATGATCTTGAAATTATACATCTGCCAGGATATTGCCCTATACCTTAGAAATTTTGTAGAAAGTTTAAATTTAACTTTCCATTATAAGAACATTTTACATCTGCCAGAATATTGCCCTATATCTTAGAAATTTTGTAGAAAGTTTTAAATGTAACTTTCCGTCGTAAGAATATTTTACATCTGCCAGGATATTGCCCTATACCTTAGAAATTTTGTAGAAAGTTTTAAATTTAAGTTTTCATCATAAGAATATTTTACAAATAGGAAATTCATAAATCCAAAATCCCTTTCTTTCATTAAAAGTAAAATTAATTTTAACTTTAAAGGATAAATTTTTCGAATATGCTACTGGTGAAGGATTACAGGTGACTTTTGGAAATACTGTATCACTTACTTCATTTCTGCAAAAAGTTAAAAATGAATATCCTGAGATTGCTGAAGTTACTTTGGTATTTATTCTCTTTCATGTCAAGGTAACTCTGTGAGACTGGATTCAAGCTACTCTAAATGTCACTGAACAAAACAGAAATATCTTCTGCATGAGTGGTGCCATTGTCAGTCCAGTTATGCTACATCAACTGACAAGCAAGAAGCATGCTCATACACTGCATTTAGAACCTTAAATACTGGTATACATTGTGTACATTAAAAGTATGCCTATGTGTATTTAACATGATATATTGCTATTTTACTCATAATTTCCTTAGTTTATCATTGCAGAGAGAAAAGGGACTATTAGTACAAAAGTGATCCTCTATAGTTACATTATATTTGCATACATTAAATGCACCATATTTTTAAATATTTTCTTTTTCCTATGCTTATTCTGATCATGTTTGTTAAAATGAATTTTGTGTCTATAAAATCTAATAATAAAATTTGCCTTGTATCTTATATGTCTTCTATCCCTTTCATTTTTGTAGGAATTCATATTGCATTTTACAAAAGCACAGATCTGGGATGGACTGGAAAGCAACAAACTGCTCCTTCTCCACGGATGATCTGAGAAGCACATACATTATTTCTCTGTCTTTAGATCATTTCTAAGCTATCCTAAAATCAGCATTCTACTTTTCCCAAACTACGCCTGCCCCACCCTACCTTGACTCCTTGCCTAACTGAGGAACATCACCCATAAAATCAACATGAAATAAACGCAGGCTGTTCTTGTGACTCAAGGTCAAAGACCCAAATGCCCACAGAGGCTGGGCTGGGAGAGCACATGGGTGCAGGGACAAGCTGCGTGCAGGGGTACCTCTGCTTCAGATCCATGTGCTCAAGCAGGAGCATGGCCTGGGTTGCCAGATCCCTTGCAGTTTTTCAAGAGAAACCAGAAACCCAGATTTTTACGGAGAACTACACTCATTTAAAAATGTTAAGAAGTAATTCAGATTTTTACAAGCCACAAGGCCAGCTAACGAAAATGCATCTGTGGGCTAAATTTGGCCCACGAATCCCAACTGGGGACTGCTGGGGCTCCACGTGCTACTGATAGCGAAAGTGAGATCAGCAGATGCAAAGGATTTCTTTCAAGCACAGCCTGCAGGTGGATTTTGGCAATTTCCTATCAACGTTTTTCCATCAATGGAAAACAGATGCTGGTGTGAGCCAATGTTTCAGGAGCACTCCTCCTGCCTCTGTCTAGCCCGAGGCAACCCCACAGTCAGTCTCAGATACCAACATGAGCATGAAACAGACTCCACACAGGAGATGTTCAACAAGGGGTCCCATGATTTCAGGGCCACTTGTCCAGAAAAGGATATAGACCCAGTCACAGTGCAAAAGAAGAGGGTATATGGGGACCTCTTTGAAGGGAGCTGGGAGTGATATCCTGACCCCTCCAGCAGGAAGGAGGTGAGGTGCCACCTTTTCCCTCCATCCTAGTTGGGAGAGAGATTTCCCATGGGAAATGTTAGAGAATTTCATGTATGTTTCTTCCACGGGGAGCTATGGAGGACTGGTGCTTCGTTCACGCATGAGACAGCTGAGCCACCTGATAGATTTAGCCATGATGGGACTAGCCTGTACTCCCAGTTGGGCAGGGCAAGGGATGCACCAGTGTTTCCTGCCCGTGTTCCCATAATCATTCTCAGAAATAGGAGGAGACCAATGTGCATTCATGCTCCAGGAGGAGCAAGTGACTTTACCGCCTGATGTTTATGAAAGAGTTTAGAGCGCCGAATAAGTGCTGAATGGCATTGTTCTTCCACAGGGCTTTCATGAACAAGATGAAAGACAGGAATTCCCTCTCTGCCTTCAAGGGCCCTTTCCAGCCCCTTCTTATTTTGTCTGTCCCATCCACAAACTATAAGGTATCTGCCCTGAGATCCCAAGATGGCCTTTCCCTTTAAGCCTCATTATTATTCACCTTCTATGAGAAGAACTCACTTTAGGCTGAATCCTCTACAAGCTATGTGAGTGTCCAGTCAACCCCAGCACAGTGTAGCAATGACATCATTATCTAGTGGTGGTTCCATTTAAAGAAATGTTTCATTCACTGGAGGGATGGGGAGGTCTGGGGTGGTGGGTGGGGGTATGATTTGCATTCATTGTGGGACTCTTAGTACCTAAAACAAGTGGCTTGTGTTTCTGTGCTGGACTCTGTTTTTTTTTTTTTTTTTTTTTTTTTTTTTTTTTTTTTTTTTGCCCCACCCAGTAGCTCTCAATTCTTTATCCATAAGATCTTTCAAACCCAATGCAAGCCAAACAATAGAACCCTCAATTTAGAAACTGTAACTCTGGATTCAGGGAGCTAAGCCAACATCCAAACCCTCCCTGACTTTTCACAGCATTCACTGCTTGTGTCATGGGTTTGGCACTTGATTATATTCAATTTAGCACATAATTATATCCCTACCCATGTTTTTCTTTCATTGCTTGTAAGTGTTGAGTTTATTTGTCCCAATCATACAGTAAGCCCCTGGGCAGCAGAGACCACTTTTCACCCTTCACCAGAGATCCATGTACTTAGCACAGTGTTGGGCCCAGAGCAGGTAGGCAATAAACACCAGCTGAGCTGAACAGAACAGGACAAGCCACCAGCTCCACTTTCCAACCTGCCATTGATGGGGAGAAAAGGCGAAACCACCTGAGCATTCAGCTTGCCGCTGCCTTTCCCTGCTGGAAAGGCATAAGCTTCTTCTCTGGGCTTCTTATGAGAAAGGCATGGTCTTCCTGAGGCTTCGGCGTAGGCACGTCCTCGGGGAGCACTTTCTAATGGGAAGTGTGAGCCTGGGTGGATAGTGCCCATGACTCATTGAAAAAGTCTACGTGGGAGCCTGGGCGGCTCTAGTCTCATATGAAAAGTATTTCTGCTCCATCCTGCTCCTTCCCACGCTCAACCTTCCTGAGCCATCCTGTTGCCATAAACATCTGTTCGGTGCCACAAGCCTCACTACTAAGTGTGGCCCCCGGACCATCAGCATCAGCATCACCAGAGGGCCTATTAGAAAGGCAGGATGTTGGGTGACATCTCAGACCTAATGAGTTAAGACCTTTCTAACAAGACCCCCAGGTGTGTCCTATGCATGGTAAAATTTGAGAAGCCCTTCCCTGAAGAGGACCCTGTCAGGCATCCTCCCCGAGGAGACAGGTCTTTTGAGCTGTCTCCAGAATAATCTGGAGAGTTGTCCTGGGTATAAATGATGCTTTCTTCCTCAGGGGGAGGAGAAGCTCCACAAAGGAGCAACAGCACAAACTGTCTCCAACCCACAGATAGGCACAGAGCTCGAAAGATATTAAGTCAAGCCAAATGGCAAGCAGGATGCTGTTAGTATGAATGGTAATAGACAGCTCCCTGTGTCCTGTTCTGTCATTCTGTCTGTTGCTATACATGCTCCAGGACATCCTGCCCTTAGCAAAACATGCTGAAATAGGTTTACAGTGGGTCCGAGGACATATTCTAGTGAAAGTCCAAAGCCTTGCCAGTCCTCTAGGCACAGTCATTCTCTCCCTGGACAAAGGTGTATAAGTCACGATAGTGGGTCCTTTCCTGGCATGAGCTCTGAACCTCAGGTTTGGTCCAAGCTATTGCAGTCTACTACTATGCAGTTAGTTCTTCCCTTCCCTCCACCCAGGCACAGTCTGTGCGGGTTTCAAGGCCCAACTCAAATCCTGCTTCCTCCACAGCATATTCCTGGTCATTCCAAATACACTGGACACATCCTCCAAGACACTTGTGTTTAATAATTTCATGGAGATTTTTTCAACAGGCTATAACTTCCCAGAATGGGGGAGACTTGTGTCTGACATTATGTTCTATACCTTGTCCACTCCCCTGAATATTATAGAGACTTATAATATTCAGTGTATGAGTAAAAGTCCTTAAACAGTTTGAACTGACATGAGGATCTAGCACATCTGCTTTCAGAAAGGACCTGGAGAAGCCCTTCAGCCTGGTGATCTTTCTCCTGCTTCCTGAAAACCCAGCACTCTCCATATCTATCCTATCCTGGCTTGGCTGTGGACTGAGTGGATGGTCTTCCCTCCAGAGGATCTTCTTTGAGAGTTCAACAGACACCCAGATTCCAGAATCATATGGAGAATCCAGGTGACTGGGCTAAGAGAGAACCCTCAGTTTGACAATGGCAAGAGATGTTATCCAGAGGACCAGGCCAAGCAATTCCATCTAGTTTTCCATGACTCTTGGGTAGTACCGAGCTATTATATCATGATGGGAATGACAGGAAGAACTGGGAGAAAAATAACATAAATTATAGCAGGCTGAGATTATTCTACATAGCAAACCATAATTCTGTCCTCTACTGGAAAATTAGCTGTACTTCATGGTTGCCCCAGCTGAGGTGCTGTGGCTAAAAGAAGACTATCTGAGAAAATTATGAAAGGCACAGTCTGACCTTTGCTCCTAGGAATGTTATTATTGTCCAAATAAACGATGCATATGTTATCAGAGCATCTTTTCTACCAGGTCAGTAGATGTTCTTCCTATGCCTATGCTATTACCCCCCAAATGGACTAACGTAGCAATGCATAGACCAGATCTGAAAATAAAAACACTAAATAACCTTAAACACTAGTCAACTGAATATTGTAAGCAGAGGTGGAAATGACAACTGTGATTCTTCACTGTCATTACTGGCATGAAGAAGGTCCAGTCTGCTTCTCAGGACCACTGAAGTTCACAGGTCTAGGGAATACTGCTTGTATTGCAGTCTCTGGAATGGTACACCATGGCATTTCCAGTGTGCAACCTGCCTGTCATTTGCAGCTGCCCTGGTCCTTCTATTTCCAATTGTCATTTATTCTTTCCAATGAATATAGAAACATGCCCGACAAACTTACGCACTGTGAGAAAACTTGAAGCAGGGATTGAGTCTGGAAAAAATGTTAAATGTTTTTCTTTTAAATAGATCTGAATATAATATCTTCCAGGATCACACATCCTAAAATAACTGTGATTCTTTTCTTTAAAAAGCAAACAAACAATATGCCTCTCCAATTAAAAGAAAATTCTAAAATGGAATTGCCAAAATTCTACTGGATGACACATTCTTCCCTTTTACCTCTCTCATACCAGAAAATTCTTTCTGACTGCTAACCCCCAAATACCATCCTCGATTAGAAATAGAGGAGAACTCCATCAAGCACTGTGTTTCAGGTTCTCAACAAATATCTGGGGCTTTCAGACTGCTTGCTGGCACCTTGCTACGCACCAAATCCTTAAAACTGATTATCACTTCTCTACCCATTTCTCCTTAAAAAGAAAAAAACTCAAAAGTTGGTTTTTGAAGGTTTGGGGTCCAGCAACTATTTACGCAAAATATTTGCTGACTTTCACCAGCTTTCTATCCATGGCCTAAAGGAAGCTGAAACGGCTTACAGGCTGAAGAAATGAACTACTGAGCTTGAAACAGAGGCAATCAAGTGATCTCAAAAAGCAGGACTAGGAAATCTAAGTCAAGTCTTAAAACAAAGGTAGTGAAAGACTTACCACTTTTTTCTTTTTCAAAAGAAGTCAATGGCCATTCAGTGTTTAAATGAGAACAAAGACTACAGGGGGGAAAACTTAAGGTAAATATTTGTAATAATGTGTCACTGCATTTTACATAATGGGCCAGCAGTCTTTGAAATGTGACGACATTCATATCTACAGTTTTATTTGTTTTTTCTTATTTGCTCTCCTGAGGCAAGTCTCTCTTAGGCTGTCAGCCACCAAAGCGGCTAGCAAATACAAGGACACTGAAAGGCATTCTGCCAACACCTCAGAAGTATTTACAGACTACAATGGAGACCATGATATAATTCAGTTTCTGCATGGCCATAGTCTTTGCTAATTAATATTCTAATGTATCCCTTGAGGATGTGGTAAATGTTGGTTTAAGATAAAACAGCAAAGATAAATATTATTGTGCCACATAAAGGTATTACTTGCCATGAGAGCATTGTTTCTTAGTACAGACTACCTGGATTACACCACCAGAGATTCTCGTCTCACTGGATAGGAGTGTACAGCCTGGGTACCAGGATTTTCAAATTGCTCGTCCACTTAGTGATTCTAGCAAGCAGCTATGATTGAGAAACACTGTACTGGTCAATTACCAGAATGTTTTGTATTCTATTTGGAACACACTTAAAATTTGACCTGATGAACCCATGTAAAATATTAAAAGTTGAACCCGCAGAGGCCAGGTGCAGTGGCTCATGCCTGTAATCTCACCACCTTGGGAGGCTGAGGCAGGCAGATCACTTTAACCCAGGAGTTCAACATAAGCCTAGGCTACATGGTGAAACCCCATCTCTATTAAAAATACAAAAATTAGCCAGGCATGGTGATATGCACCTGTAGTCCCAGCTACTCAGGAGGCTAAGGTGGGAGGATGGCTTGCGCCCCCAGAGGCAAAGGTTGCAGTGAGCTATGATTGTGCCACTGTACTCCAGTTTGGGTGACAGAATAAGGTCCTGTCTCAAAAAACAAACAAACAAAAAAAAAACAACAAAAAAAAACTGAACCTGCAGAGAAATAGGGAGGGGACTATGGAAAGATTATAGAAAGATAAATGGCTGAAGAAGTAATGCCACCACCACACATCCTAACGTGCTATCTGAGGAAAGAGACAAAACACACAAGTAACAAAAACAAAAGGTGAAGCTTGATTAGTGCAATCCTTGATGTCCAGAAAAAGAAAACCTTACAGGAGATCAGAAGATAAGGGGCCAACAGAAGCTGAGCAGAAGTACAGCGAAAATCAGTAAGGTCTTTAGGCTAGTCTACTTCTGCCCCAAGCAGCTGGCCCTCCTGCCCGTCTCCCTAGCCCTTCCAAGCCTACGTGCTATCCTTGGGACCCTTGGCCTCTGCTGGGATTTCCCTCTGCTGTGGGGATTTCCATGCTGGCCTGGAGACCCATGGCAAGCAGCCCAGTTGCCAGAGCCTGGAGGCAGGTGAGCAGGGTGGTAGAAAGTGAGGGAGTGATGTCAGAGAAGCCTCCTAACAGACAGCCTCAGCTTCCTGATGCTCAGAAGACCCCTTTTCTCTTTCATCTCCTCAGAGCCAGAGCCATCAGGTGGCCAATAAACTCCGTTTTTACAGACAGGCTGAGAAGGCTGTGAGCCAGTCACATGGCAGGGGATTGAGAGAGGCCATCACCCTGCGTGTTCACCACCTCTCCTCGCTGCTGCTGGAAGGAAAGGGCTTTGCCTCCAGTTAAGGGAACATGAGGTCCTCGTAAAGGTTTCAGAGAGTTGGAGCAGAGATGGAGGGGCCGATAATTTCTCTCCGTCCCTAATATCAGACAGAAACAAAGAGCATGGAATAGAACACTTACCTTTGAACATGTAATTTAGGAGGGCATCAATTTTCATTAAGTATCAAGGGAAAATGCTGATATTGATAGTCTCTGGGATCCTTAATCATTCTCAAAATTTAAAAAATAAAGATTTTCTGAGCTAGATATGGTAATAATTATAATTTTCATAGTATATATCATGTATATTACAAAAAGATACATATACATATGTATAAAATATAGTTATATATTTTCTATAAATTATCACTAGTATTTAATTCCCATGACACAATAATTATGCATATCATTAAACATGTCTCATCGTTGAGTCATTTAGTTAAAATAACTCTATCCAGAGACGTTTAATCCTCACAGCTCCTTGAACCAAAAGCCTGGAGGTTTAGTTACTGGTTTACAAATCACAGGGAAAACTGTTCCTAGTAGCTTTCTCATGCTATCATAGCCTTCGTCTTTTTCCGTCTCTCCTTTTTCAAGATAGATCTGTCAGAGCAAGATTTCTCACCATGATCATCAGTAAATCTCCCCAAGAAACAACTATAAAATTGGATAACGTTGTCAAAAATAATAATCTGATGCCTTTGGAAACTAAGCAAAGACAAGAAAATAAGCAAACAAACCAATTGAGAAGCATTTACTCATTAAATAAAAGACAGATAGACTGTGGGCCTCCATAGCATTCTTGCTTGAGGCTGCTCCCATCATCTCTCCAGCTCAGGGTCTTGGTAGTTCCACCAGGGCAGGGCTGGTCATGAAAACCAGCAGCTTCACTGCTCGCAGGGCTCACTCGTGTCTAGTGGGACTGTCAGTAAAAGTAATAAGGCTAGTAACCCACACACCTCATAGCCTGAGGTTGCTCTCACAGACGGGGTGCATTTCAGGCTGGCAGACTCGCCAGACACTTAGCAGGGAGATCCTAGAAATAAGAGCACTGCAGAAAGCCTAGATAAGACCCCAGGCACACTGAGATGGGATGCTACACACATACTCAGGGGACACCCAGAAGTGCCCAGTTGAAAGTAAAATCAAGGGAAGACTTGAAAACTGTCTGAATTTGGAACATGCTCCTGTTACACACACAGGCTTATCAGCAGAAGGTGGAAGCTCTGCTGGCTTGAGGTGTTTGAGCACAACATTTGGGTGACCACTGAACTATGAGATGCAGGGGAATCCCATGGGAACCCAGGCTAGTAAAATGAAAATAGGAATTTTTAAAAAAGAAAAAAATAGCTGCCTGACATCAGTGGGGAAACAAGTTCTGCAGAATAAGTCTAGGCAACTTACTAAAACAACAAGAGCAGCAGCAACAACAAACTGACAACAACCTTTGAGGGGAAAGTCAGAATCCAGAATTTTGACATCACATATTTGCTAAAATGACTGGTTTTCAACAAAATATAAGATAGGCAAAGAAATAAGATGGTATAACCTATATTCAGGAAAAATATCAGTCAACAGAAACTGTCTTGGAGCAGGCCCTAATGTTGGATTTAGCACATGAAGAAACAATCCAAAATGTAGCAAAAAAAAAAAAAAAAAAAAAAAAGACTGAAGAAAATACCGAGCAAAGTACTCGAGGCCTATGAGAAAACAGCAAGCTGTAATTGTCTCTGTACTCAGTCTCAGAAGAAGAAGAAGGTGATAGGAAAAAATAAAAAACCTATGGGAATAATGGCCACACATTGTAAGCACATAATAACACACTCTGAACAGAAAGAATATCCTAAAAACAGACAAATAAACAATATGTAGAAGTATAGCAATAAAAATAATGGCTGACTTTTCAGGAAAACAGTGCAGTCTCATTTCAAAACACACACACACAGGCACACACATACACACACATGCACACACACAAATGGTCTGTCAACCTAGAGTTCTCTATATCCAGAAAAAGAACATATATCTAATAGTAACACCCTTCAAAGCAAAGATGAAATGAAGACACGTTCATACCAACTAAAGCTGAGAGAATCCTTCGCCAGTAGACCTACACTGTGAGAAATGCTAAAAAAAAAAACAAGTTTTCATGCTGAAATGATACTAGTCTGAAACTTGGTAACTTTGTTCTACAGGAAAGCTTTAAAAGTGCCTGAAATGGTAAAGAAGTAGATAAATACACAATACCATTTTTTCCTAATATCTTTGAAAAAATAGATTTAAAGTTAAAATAAAAGCCTTGTAATTTGGGGTTTGTAATCTATATAGTAGCAAATTATATGACAGTAATAGCAAAAAAGACTGGGAAGGCAAATGGCATTATACTGTTGTAAGCCTCTTACATTACATGTAAAGTTCAAGACGTACTATAGTAAGAGATATATAGACAGACAGTGATATGGTTTGGATCTGGGTCCGCACCCAAATCCCATGTTGAATTGTAATCCCCAACATTGGAGGTAGGGCCTGGTGGGAGATGATTGGATCATGGAGGTAGTTTCTCATGAATAGTTTAACACCATGCCCCTTGGCAATGTTCTTGTGACAGTAAGTGAGTTCTCATGAGATCTGGTTGTTTAAAAGCGTGTGGCACCCCCGACCTTGGTCCTGCTCCTGCTGGGTAATACACCTGCTCCTGCTTTGCCTTCTGCTATGAGTCAAAGCTCCCTGAAGCCTCCTCAGAAGCAGATGCTGCCTTGCTTCCTATATAGCCTGCAGAATGGGGAGTCAATTAAACCTCTTTATAAATTATCCAGTCTCGGGTATTTCTTTATAGCAGTGTGAGAACAAACTAATACAGATAGATAGTGTATCAGTCTGTTTTCACACGGTTATAAAGAAATACCCGAGACTGGGTGATTTATGAAGGGGTTTGATTAACTCACAATTGCACATGGCTGGAGAGACCTCAGGAAACCTACAATCATGGCAGAAGGCAAAGGGGAAGCAAGGACCTTCTACACATGGCGGCAGGAGAGAGAAGAATGAGGAGCGAAGAAGGAAGACCCCTTTATAAAACCATCAGATCTCTTGAGTACTCATTCACTATCATGAGAACAGCATGGGGAAAACCACCCCCATGATCCAGTCACCCCACATCAGGTCTCTCCCTAGACATGTAGGGATTATGGGGATTACAATTCAAGATGACATTTGGGTGAGGACACAGCCAAACCATATCAGGTAAATAGGTAAGTAGGTAGATAGATAGATCCCTAGATCAACTACTGAAGAATAAAGCAAAAGGATAAAAATAAAAAGCCAAGAAATGGTATAAAATAGAACACTAAAAATACGTATGTTTCAGAAAGGATATGTATTCAGGCAATATAAAGAACTCTTGCAATTAAGTACTTTTAAAACAAGACAACCCAATAAAAATGTGCAAAATGTTTGGACAGACATTTCACAAAAGAAGGCATGAGAACGCTCAACACTGTGAGTAATCAGGGGAATAAAGTTAAAGCTACAATGAAATGCCACTATACACCCACTAGAATGGTTAAAATTTTAAAACCTAAAAATGCCAAATGTTACTTATGATCTTGCAATTCCTCTCCTTGGTGTTCACCCAAAAGAAATGAAAACATATGTCCACCAAGTAATTTGTACAAGAATGTTCTTTACAGATTTATTCACAATAGCCAAAAACTAAAAGCAACGTGATGTCCATTAAAAGGAAAATGGATAAACAAATTGTGGGATATTTATACAATGGAAAATGAGTCAACCAAAGCAGAAAAACTGAACTAACTACTGATACATGTGAGAACGTGGATGAATCTCAAAGATAATACGTTGAGGTCAGAGGTGGGATGGGGAAGACAGACACATGAGTCCAGTTATGTGAATTTCAAAAATAGGCAAAGACTGTATCAAAATATCTCATGCACCTCATAAATACATACAGCTACTATGTACCCGCAAAAATTTTAAAAATTGAAAAGTTAACAATATGTAAATAAAAAGAATAGGCAAACAGGCAAAGCTAATTTGTCAGGATAATATGGAAATAGAGATTAACTTTCTGGGCAGGGAGTGGGGGACTGACTGGGAAAAAGCCTGAGGGAATTTTCTTGGGTGATGCAAAGTTCTATGTAAATGTCCTGTGTCTCAACTGGGATCATCAAAATTTGAGAAATGTGCATCTTACTATAATTACTTTTAAGGAATGTAATTTAATAAACTTCAATAAAAATACCCCCCAAACCCCACAGTCTTCCTTTTTTTTCTTCATTTCATTGACTGTGACTTCCCTTCAAAGCTACTGAAGAAAGGAAGGTATAGATTCAATACCACAAGTTCTACTCAGCTCCCAACTCTGAACATTCTTTTCAGTTCTTGACTATGGTCATCCCCCAACTCCTGAAGTAGGAGGATTTTCCGAACGTAAACGAATGACCAGGTTTAGATTTAGACCAGATTTTCTAGAACCTAAGAAATAAAATAAGCATATGTACTTTGCTAAACTACCTGTCTATCTGATAACCTGATTTTAGTATTTGATGTAGAACTTGGAAGCCATAAATTTGAAAATCCCAAATTGCAAATCAAGAAATTGAGCATTTATTTGAGGAACAAGTCCCATGGATTATGAGCAGCACCCACAGAGTTTGGAAGAGAAGGTTTTACCAACTAATAGCCATCCTAACTTACCTTTAAAAAAGTTCATAAACCTCTAGTCAGCTACAGAACATGGGATCATGGGGGCTTCACAGTGACTAAAAAGGATTTTAAAACTATAAATATGGCCCGGCGCAGTAGCTTACGCCTGTAATCCCAACACTTTGGGAGGGCAAGGCGGGTGGATCACCTGAGGTCAGGAGTTCGAGACCAGTTTCACCAACATGGTAAAAACCCCGTCTCTACAAAAAATACAAAAATTAACCAGGTGTGGTGGCATGTGCCTGTAATCTCAGCTACTCGGAAGGTTGAGGCACAAGAATCGCTTGAACCCAGGAGGTGGAGGTTGCAGTGAGCTGAGATCATACCATTGCAACTCCAGCCTGGGTGACGGAACGAGGCTCTGTGTTAAAAAAAAAAAAAAAAAAAAAAACCTATATCCAATTTATTAAAAATTTAACCAGTTAATCAAAATAAACTTTGTGAAAGAATTAAGCCAATCATTGTTGCCAATGTGCTAAGGACTCAGGGATCAGGACAGAAGGAACAAAAATGTGAACGCATTTGTAGTCATGTTCAGATGAGAAAATCATTCTTAATCCATATGATAAAAGTAACCTTTTATCTTTTCTATAGATAAAAATTCTTTTCTATAGAATTATCATTCTATAGATATTAATGTGAGAATACTCTCCAACTCCTTTAAAAAAACTATTGCTCAAAATGTTCCTCACTTAAAGGAACTGGTAAGGACAAGTGGGAAAATGACACATACTACTGGTGTACCTGGTGGAGCCATTGACATCTCACCTCTGTGGGTTGTTTAGAGATAAAATTTGGTTCTTTCATAGCAAGGGGCATTCTAAGGATTCTTGGTGAGGTGGTTTTGTTTTATTCCTGGAATAGGGAGAATAGCTGTGGCAGATATCCAGGGGTTGTTCTCTCCAGCATGTCCCAACATACTCTAACCGTTTTGAAAGAATTTGTGGTAGATCAGGATCTCCAGGGGACAGACTCTGAGGCTCTGAGATTGCATGTAAAAGCTTTATAGAGGACTGCTTTTAGGATTGGGCCAAGAGAGGCTGGACTGTGATGCATGCAAAGCAGGGGCCCCAGCCATCCTACGGGAAGCCCTGGGGCTGTGGTGGCCCCTATAGTTGTGCTGCCTTGACATACGCAGGACAGCCATTTGGTGTGGGAAGACCCTGGGGATAGAACATGACCTTGGGCAAGGCAGCACTGATGGCCGAGGCCAGTTCTTGGAGGAGAATCAACTGGGAGCCATCCACTGCCACACTCCTACAGATGAAAGAATGAGTACCTCAGTTTTGACATGGGACTTGAGTAGATCACCATCATCTCCATGCCACAGTTTCGGAGATTCTGAACCTCTCTTTGAGACTGGCCAATGACTACATAGCCACAGCAGTTGATATACAATACCAACGTTAACCTAAACTATCATTTGTTTCTGTTCTTGCTACTATTTTTAGCTTGCCTGTGACTCTCTGGAAGATTTGAATTTCTACCCCCTCAAGTATGTCTATCATGTCTATCTTTTTACATGGATCATTGGCGCTGCTTAGAATGGATCTGAAGGGCAATCCCACATCTGTGGGAGAATACATTTTTTCCTTACGCAGAGAGAATCCCCACCCACCTTGCTCCTTCTAGCCTGATATTGCCTGGTTTAGGAGAAGACTTCCTAAAGTTGAGAAACTGTGATCTCAGAGTTTGGATTTTAAATTAAAGCTCTGTTTGTTGACACAGCTGAAAGTGATTTTGTGTGTGTGGTGGTAGAGGGGTTAGATTTACTGCCATTATGGGCAAAATATACTGGTTTCTGCTTCTGCACTGAAATTTAACAATTACGCCTTTCCATATTACTGAAGCCATGGGCTGATGTGTGGCCTGTGGAATGAAGCCTGTGAAGGTGGTTAACTGGATTTTTAGGCAAAGGGAGATCAGAACAGCCTGTCTATCTCTGGTATGCAAGGGTGGTGCCCAAATGGGGAGGCAGAGGATCATTTTGTCCCAGAAAACAGCTGCTTTGGAATTTCTGTGGTTAGATATTTGGTGGAAGAGTTGATAAAGTGGGGAAGATATAAAGAATAAAGTGAATAAGCAAAGAAAGAGGATTATTTGAGAGAGAGAGAGAGAAAGAATAAAAGAGATATATTTTTCTTCTTCTTTATCCATAATAACTAGATACATTTTAACACAAATGAAGAGGAAAGGAGATGGCATGGAATGATTACTCCTTCATCATCACAAACTCTGCCCCATGTGTAAGCTAAGCTTGATGATGAGATATGATGATGATGATGATGATGATGATGATGATGATGACATGACCATGATGGAAAAGTAGGAAGAGAAGAAGGAAGAGGTGAAGGAGAAAATTAACAATAAAACTATAATCAAAACAGGAAATAGAAGATGGTTGCCTCATTAGTCCATGAACTTGCCCCCAAGATCTTCTCCATTGGAAAACTTCTTAAAATTTACAAATCTCTGCTGAAAACTTGAAGTTAAAGCATGAGGTTTAGTAGAAAAAGTATGGTACCTATAGTGAGAGTAACTGTTTCAAGTCACATCATGGCCATTTAATAGCTGCTTAGTTTTGGCTCCATCATTAATCTTCTCAAGACTTATATATATGAAATGCAGCACAGAGAGTTGATATAAAAAATAATAAATATGAATGACAGTGTTTTGTACTCTATAAGGGGATGTACAAATTTAATGCCAAATTTTGTCAAAGACAATGCATTTTTGTGGTTAATTCTCTGAATCAAGATGTAAACAACCCAAATCTTTCCTTCTTTTTATTTAGCTTTGCTGCACACCAATTGAAGAGGCATTTTAAGTATTTTCACCCCTGAGTTGGTGAGATAATACTTCTTCCCTATGGCACTAAGCAGTGATGGACTAGTAAACTTTAAATTTTAGAAGAAGCAGGCATTTACCAAATTCAAGTTGTTCTGACATTTTATGGCAATAAAATTAAACCTCCTTTGCATAAAAATCTGCATTCCTTTTTAAAACTACAACTATCTTAATGTTCCTAATGATGACTCCATGCAATACAAAATATTATCATCCAACTAAATTGCTTTTGAGTCACCAAATAAAAATAAAAGAGGAACAGTGCTCGTCATTGCAACAAATGTACTTGGTATATTCAACTCTTTCAGAACTAGTCATTAGTTGATAGGAGAACTTAGTTAACCCAAAGATCCCTTACTGCATGAGGGCGTTAGGATTTTGTTGGAGCCACTCATCTCTAGTGAAGAAAGAAATCCAAACAGGTAGATAGATAGGCATTTTCACTGGCTTTTCAGCTGAACTTTTTCCTCCACTCTGTCACCTGTGGCAGGTAGTCACTTCTTTGCATTCACAAGTGTGTGGGCACTCATTTTCCATACTCCATTTTGCTTCTTTGCTTATGCATTCAATATTTCTCCCTGATCCAGAATGTAGTACTCAAGTGTTGATATAGCTGAGTGGTTAACCCAGAAAACTTTTCTAATCCTCCTCCTCTTCCCTTGATTCATTTGTTATTTTTGGAAAACCTTTAAGGAGATTGCGCCTCTACAAAGATAACAGCCAGATGATGAATATACACACACACAAAAAAAGAGGGAAGCAATCTTGCTCACACACTTCATGTAAAACAAGAATGACATCTGGATACCATAAGGCAGATATCTCATTTTCTGGTAAAAACTGTCTCCTGGATTTTCTGTTACGGAAACATAAAGCAAGAGATGCTTTTAAAAGCCATCTATACTCCAGAGCAACTCTGTCTTGTTTAGGACTCTGCGTAGCCTGTTTTAACTGAAATGTTAACAAGTACTGAAAGTTTAGTATGCCTACTGTTGAAAATTCAGAGTAGTAATCAATAATCAGGATCACTAATAACCGCAAAAGGATGCTTCTTTCCAAATGTAATACATTCTAAGAAACACTTTTTTCATTTTCAACCTCTATGAATGATACTCAAAATAAAAAAAAAAAAAGGTAACTCCAAGATTCTAAGTAATCTGAAAAATCTATTTATAGAATAGGACAAAATCTGACTGAAGCCTTTTCTCCCTCCCAGGGCTCTGTTCCTTTTTAGTCACTGCATATGTCTTGTGATGTCTAAAGACTTTGAGGTATCACCCTGAGCCAGCGATCTGCATCTGAGTTTGCACGTAAGAGACTGACTTGATGCAGATCACATATTTTGCTGTTAGGTCAGGTCTGAGAAAGAAACCCTGGACTTATTCCACTTGTATTCAATGCCTCTGGGAAGTGAGTATTCTCAGCAATAAGGCCTTTCATGCTTTTGTGCTTAAGTATTGCCTCCCTTTGAAATACCTCCCCCTCTCCAATTCTCAACCTGTTGAAATATTTTGAATCTTACTGAAATGCCACCTCCTCTCTAGAGTGCTTCCTTACTCCCTACAATTAGAATGAATGGATCCCGCTTCCACTTGTGTAACGTATTTTTGTCTATTTTGCACCTATCTATCCTTTTTATCATTGTTAATTTCAAATCTATGATTCCTTTTCTCCAGCAGAAATGCATGAAGTTTCTCAATGCTCCACATTGAGCATTGAGAAACTTCCTAGTTTGTGGAGCATTGAGAAACTTCCTAGACCACATGGAAGTAGGACTGGGTTTGAACCATATTATTTTGCTTCTGATATCTCAAGTTATGTTTTGTTCAAGAAGATTTAAAAATTCCTGATCTAGGACTTCTCTTTTTATTTCATATCCAGAATTTCCCAGAGAAACACATTTTCCATGTCTTGTGACCTTACTTTGTTTTCATGCTGTAATGAGGAGATTGCAGAGACCAAAAATATAAATCCCGGTTTTTGAGAGCTGCTCACAGCTCAGAAAATCAAACTGACTCTTCTATACACCTCAGAAAGGCAGAGGTAAGACTCTAGCCCAGAAGGACAGCAATTTAGCAATGTTCATTTTATTCTGATTCCCTGGCTATGATGGAGAAAACTGTCCTCCATCCTGCATCTCCTCCAGTGCACTTACCCTACAAATGTTGAGCATCTTACCCCAGAATCAACTCTTCACAAAAGCAGACTCCAATCCAACTAGCAGAAACATTGAGCAGAGGATAAACACAACATGAAAAACATTTAAGTGATTTATCATATCATGAACTTCAAAAAGTATCGTCTATGCCAAACAGAGTAGAAAAAGGAGCAGAGACAAATCTGTCACCACATCCTTCTTTCCTCATATCCCCATGATTCTCCTTTTTCTCAGAACTTTTCTCAAACAACTAATTGGTTTGTATTTCTAAAAGCATAGAATTTAAACAAACATTTCCATGGAATTGATTCATGAGACTGGTTATTCTTTTCTGTGTGGTTGCTGGCCTTGAAATCTTCTTCTTAAGGGCCAGGAATAACTCTAGAATACAGCATCAGAGCAGAAAAACAAATCTGAGATGCCCAAATTCACGTGGGCTCCCTTAAAGATAAAATACATGATGTTTCTCATAATCATTTTGGCACTATGGGAAAAAATACCGGCAACTTTTATACAGTTTTAGCTTAACTCTTAACCTTCAGTGATCATGTCCTCTAGATAAAAGTGGCCAGATGGCTAATTTGATAACAGTAAGACAGTTTTAGGACTATTTCCAGGCAGAAAACAAGGACTGTATTTTCCAAATCTACCCATCCATCCCAATTCTCCAGAATAACTGAGAAAGGCAGGGAATGAGTCAATTTTTGAGACCATTCAGGAAAAATCCTGATATCGTGCATTGTTTAAAATTACTCAAATACAGTAACAGGTAGCCCTGGGCAAGGACCCACGGAAAAGGCCAAGAGACATAGGCTCCTTTGTTAGCCACCCGCACAGCTGTCTTCCGAACAGGACAAGGCATATAGCCAGGTAATGCTGGCTCTACTGTGCCCAGGTGCAACATGCCCTAGAAAAAGGGTTCTAAAAATATCCAAGAGTCATATCACTACTAAAGGTGATTAGTGTGCAAAGTATGTGAACTATATTTATTTAGGATTCTATGGAGGGCTCACAATTGGAGTGGCATGACTTGCTATACTTCCTGTGGCTTCCCTGCCATTTCCACCCTCCTTCATAGGCTTAAGCATCTGTCGGGACACTGCTTGAGAGACATGAAAATGCAGTACTACTTTTAATAGATTCTTGTTCAGGGAGAAATTTGTTACCCTATAAACTATGCTAGTGTTATATTTTTCTGAAATCCTAGAGAATACATGAAAAGCAAGTTTCACTTTGTTACCTGTTTATTTTGTAAGAAGTATCTGCAATTATTGAAAGGATAAAGGTCCCTTCCCCTTTAAGAAGTAGTAACATAACAGTTGCACCTTTCTTCCAGGCAAATCATTCAGGAGAGAATGACTGATGGACGGTACAGGGCACACAACATTATGTTCTGAATATCCCTTTAGAGGGCAATTCAGTGCCAGGAAAGCAAAAAGCAAGAAGCTACAAAAATGTGAGGTTTCAGATGGCAAAGGGATGGATTAAGGGGAGAAATCTTGTATTTATAGTTTCCACCAAGTAACAGGAGAAATTAATACCCATTTTCTAAATAGTAGTTTAACACAAGATAAAAATTATCGTGGCAGAAATTAGTTTAGAAAATACTCATAGTATATTATGTGTAAACCCATGTTATAATAGCCATAGTAAAACTCAAGTAAAGATCAACAAAAATCAGTAAAGTCACAAATTACTTCTTTTATTAATGCTTTATACAACCCCCACTCCCAATCACCCTTTAAACATTTATCTTACTGGATGATGAGCCCATGATTAATTGGCAGTAAGAACAACAAATATACTTACTATAGTAAAAAAAAAAAATGATAAATATAGAACCTTTTACATCTTTACCCTGTGGAGAATTAGTTGCACATGCATGTTTATAGCAGCACAATTCGCAACTGCAAAAATGTGGAACCAACCCAAATGCCCATCAATCAATGAGTGCATAAAGAAACTGTGATATATATAGTGTATACACATATATACACATATATACACATACGTGTATACACGCACACATAAACATGCGCGTGCGCGCACGCACACACACACACACACACACACAAAATGGAATACTACTCCGCCATAAAGAGGAATGAATTAATGGCATTCGCAGCAACCTGGATGGAAATGGAGACCATCTAAGTGAAGTAATTCAGGAATGGAAAACCAAGCACCATGTATTCTTACTCATAAGTGGGAGCTAAGCTATGAGGATGCAATGGCATAAGAATGAAAGGACTTTGGGGACTCGAGGGAAAGGGTGGGAAGGGGGTGAGGGATAAAAGACTACTACAATTTGGGTGCAGTGTATATACTGCTCGGGTGATGGGTGCACCAAAATCTCACAAATCACCACTAAGGAACTTACTCTTGTAACCAAACACCACCTGTTCCCCAATAACCTACGGAAATAAAAGAAATGTAATAAAAAAGACATAACTATTATAACCTCAGAAAATGTCTGTAGAAAGTAAAGCTTCTTCACAAGTAAAAAGCACATCTGAATAAGAAGATTAAATCCTGAAAAGAACTCAGATTACCCAAGATTCCTGTAATATATTAAATGCAGTTATAATATACCAATGACATATTTCTTTTTCAAAAATGTTTAACAAAATATTCTAAAATTTCCAGGAGAATAAACTATAAAAGTAACCAAGAAAAAAGTTTTAAATAATAAGATTGGTAAAACAACAAGGGAGGGAATTCATTAGTCATCAAGTCATATAAAACAGTAACAATTAAAATACCGTGGTAGAAGTCTAGGAATAAAAAGATCAATAGAACAAAATATAAAGTTCTAAACTAATGCAAGTGCATGTAAAATATGGTTTGTGATAGTTTTATGTAAAATCATTAGAAGACTAGTATATTATTTAGGTGAAGGGCTAGATACAAGGGAGAATGTTAACTTCCTCCCTCATAATGTACACCAAATCAAATTCCAGACATACTCAAGAACTAAATATAACAATAGCACATTTTTTAAAATCTGGTAGAAAATACTATGAACACTTTTATGATCTTGGAGGAAGGATATTCTGAGTAAGCAACCATTTAAAGACAAAATTAGCTTATATCTGACTACCTAAAAAGCATAACTTCTGAACGTTAAAAGTGCCATCAATAAAATTTAAAACAAATGGGAACTTCACATGCATTCACAAAAAGAATAATGAAAAAGAAATTCATGATGAAAAGAGTTAAGGTATTTAATTATGCAGCTCTTAGAAGTCAGCAACAGACACAATGAAAATAAAGACAAAAATATGCTCAGTATAATAAACAAACAATTCATGAAGAAATGACAGAATAACGAATAAATTATCCTTCCTAATAGACAAATTTAAACAATGAAATACTGTATTTGGCTTACCAAATCAACAATGACTGAAACAAGAAGTTCTGATCGGGGTGCAAGGAAATGGGGACTTTAATTTGCTATGGGTAAAAAGTGAAAATGTTTCCTGCTTTCTAGGAGGGTAGAATATGGATGTAAAGCCTTAAAAATGTACTTTAATCAGAAGCTCCTCCAAGAAAATTAATCAGATACATTTTCTTTTATATCTATATATGTAGACATTAATAGCATGTTGTTTATATTTCAAAACAATGCAAAACCACTTATAAATTGAGTACATTGATGAAGCCACTTAATGCCATAATAATAATGAACAATAATGATGCAGGAAAAATCAAAATATATGGCTCATAGTTCATAATATATGGCTGAGTGAAAAAAGGCATTTCTAAAAATAGTATGGTCTTGATTTCACAAAATCATACACACATACACTCACACACATTCACTTACAAAGAACTAGATAGATATATCTCAGAATTCTACCAGTAGTTACCTTTGAATGGTGGAATTACAAGTAACTTTCATTCTCTTCCTTAGGCTTTTGTGTGTTATAAAAGCCAGATCATTTTGTGTAGATCTAAAATAGCTTAACTTTTTAATTGAATAAAATGTTATTAAAATAAAGAGTAAGGTAATTAAAAGCAATAAAGTATTTTCTCTATGTCTCTAAAGAGGCATTCCTCTACTAGGATAACAAATATTCTCACAGTTCTTTAGCCACATCCTCCCTAAACTCAAGCACCAAAACACAGTTGGTTGGAAATAGTTGCTGGCAATCTTCAATTTTAATTTAGTTCCTGGAAATCTGCACCTTAACAGCTGGGAAAATGGACAACTGTATATTAGTGGATTCACTTTGTCTTATGAACCTATGCCTAAATTACTCATATTTAGCTATTGGAAAGCAGAGGAAGGTTTAGAATTCAACAATGTCGACGGTATTTTTTTTAAAAAATCTCTAGTTTATCCTCCCCAAGGAGATGAGGAATAAAAACTAACTCTTGGCGGCTCCAGGGCATTTTCTATAACTAGACACATAACTGTCCTGGAATGAAACGGATATTTAATCCATTTTCCTTCCCTGTGCTTTTAGTCTACCAGAGCATGCAACCCTTAAAGCATTTCCACAGCTAGTGGTCAGGAATGGCACCAGTCTTAGATAAGCTTCACGTGGCCAAGGGGGTAAAGCAGAGGCTCTCAGCTCCCAACTACTCATCTACTTAACGAAGTATTAAGAAATATCCTCAGAGATCGGAGTTCTTTGAAAGCCATATGATCTGCAGCAGGTACTTAACTTCCCCACATCTCGATTTCTCATCTGAAAAATAGAGATAATAATGCCAAACTTATGGAGTTACAAAGAGGAATACACTTTACAGAAAAGGATATGAAATGGCTCTGGAGTGGGCAGAACTACCCAAATGTCCTACCATTTCAATAATACCAACCTTAAAATGTCACTGGTTTTAGCAGAATGAAATATCATAGTCTTTATTCAGACAAAGTTCCAGCTTCTTCCAAGGGTTAGTTACTGGTGGCTCTTCTGCCTGATGTTTCAAGCCACTGGATGGTGGCACAGGGCAAGAATACTTCTTACCAAAACCAAATCTGATATAAATTGAGGACGATGATCCATGCCTCTGTTCTAAGTCTTTTCAGGACTGGTTCTTTTATTATTTTAGGTTCAGGGGTACATGTGCAGGTATTTTACACAGTTAATTGTGTGTCATAGGTGTTTGTTGTACAGATTATTTCATCACCCAGATGTTAAGCCTAGCACCCGTAAGTTATTTTTTCTGATCCTCTCCCTCCTCCTACCGGTAGGCCCCAGTGTCTGATGCTCCCCTCTTTGTGTCCATGTGTCTCATCATTTAGCTCGCACTTATATGTGAGAACATGAAGTATTTGGTTTTCTGTTTCTGCATTAGTTTGCCAAGGACGATGGCCTCCAACTCCATCCATGTCCCTGGAAAGAACATGATCTCATTCTTTTTTATGACTGCATAATATTCCATCATGTGTATGTACCACATTTCTTTATCCAATCTGTCAATGATGAGCATTTAGGTTGATCCTATATTTGTGCTAGCGTAAATAGTGCTGCACTTAACATAAACATGCAAGTGTCTTTATGGTAGGATGATTTATATTCCTTTGAGAATATACTCAGTAATGGGATTACTGGGTCAAATGACAATTCTGTTTTTGGCTCTTTGAGAAATCACTACACTGCCTTCCACAGTGGCTGAACTAATTTACCTTCCCACCAGCAATGTATAAGTGCTCCCTTTCCTCCACAACCTCACCAGCATCTGTTATTTTTTGACTTTTTAGTAATAGCCATTCTGCCTGGTGTGAGGTAGTATTGTGGTTTCGATTTACATTTCTCTAATGATCAGCGATATTGAGCTTTTTTTCATATACTTATTGGTTACAAAAGAACTTGTTCTCTCAAAAAATGTCTGTTCATGCACTGTGCCCATTTTTTAATTTGGTTGTTTTTTTTCTTGTAAATTCAAGTTATTTACAGATACTAGATAACAGATCTTTGCCAGATGGATAGTTTGCAAAAATTTTCTCCCATTCTGTAGGTTCTCTATTTACTCTGTTGATGGTTTCTTTTGCTGTGCAGAAGTTCTTAAGTTTAATTAGACTCAATTTGTCAATTTTTGCTTTAGTTGCAGTTGCTTTTGGTATCCTTGTCATAAGATCTTTGCCCATTCCTATATCCAGAATGGTATTGCCTGTGTTGTCCTCCAGGGTTTTTATAGTTTTGGGTTTTACATTGAAGTCCTTAATCCATTTTAAGTCGATTTTTGTATATGGTGTAAGGAAGGGGTCCAGTCTCAGGCTTCTGCATATAGGTAGCCAGTTACCCTAGCACCATTTATTGAAGGAAGTCCTTCCTCCATTGCTTGTTTTTGTCAACTTAGTAAAAGATCAGATAGTTGTCAGTGTACTGCCTAATTTCTGCGCTCTCTGTTTCATTGGTCTATGTTTCTGTCTTTGTACCATTATCATGCTGTTTTGGTTACTGTAGTCCTGTATTATAGTTTGAAGTTGGGTATGATTCAACACTGAAGTTAATACTTCCAGGTTGTTCTTTTTTATTAAGATTGCCTTGGTTATTTGGGCTCTTTTTTGGTTCCATGTGAATTTTAAAATAGTTTTTTCCTAGTTCTGTAAAGAATGTCATTGGTAGTATGATAGGAATTGCATTGAATCTATAAGTTACTTTGTGCAGAATGGCCCTTTTAATGGTATCAATTCTTCCTATCCATGAGCATGGAATGTTTCTCCACTTGTTTGTGTTATCTCTGATTTCACTGAACAGTGTTTTGTAATTCTTTTTTTTTTCTTTTGAGACAAAGGCTCACTCTGTCACCCAGGCTAGAATGCAGTGGTGTAATCTCAGCTCACTGCAACCTCCGCCTTCTGGGTTCAAGCAATTCTCCTGCCTCAGTCTCCCAAGAAGCTGGGATTATGGGCACCTGCCATCATGCCCAACTAATTTTTGTATTTTTAGTAGAAACTGGGTTTCACCATGTTGGCCAGGCTGGTCTTGAACTCCTGACCTCAAGTGATCTGCCTGCCTCAGCATCCTTTTTTATTGTAGAGTTCTTTGAACTCCCTGGTTAGCTGTATCCCTAGATATTTTATTCTTTTTGAAGCAATTGTGAATGGGATAGCATCCCTGATTTGTCTCTCAACTTGGCAGTTTTTGGTGTACAGGAATGCTAGTGATTTTTGTGCATTGATTTTTGTATCCTGAAAATTTGCTGAAGTTATCAGCTGAAGGAGCTTTTGGGCCAAGACTATGGAGTTTTCTAGATATAGAATCATGTTGTCTGCAAACATGGATATTTTGACTTCCTGTCTTCCTATTTGGATGTGCTTTGTTTCTTTCTCTTGCCTGACTGTTCTGTTCAGGACATCCAATACTACACTGAATAGGACTGGTGAGAGACACCCTGGTATAGTGCCAGTTTTTAAGGGGAATGCTTCCAGTTGTTGCCCATTCAGTATGATGTTAGCTATGGGTTTGTCACAGAGGGCTCATTTTGAGGTATTTTCCTTCAATAGCAAGTTTATTGAGAGGTTTTAACACGAAGGGATGTTGAATTTTATTGAAAGCCTTTTCAGCATCTATTAAGATAATCATGTGGTTTTTGTCTTTAGTTCTGTTGATGTGACAAATCACATTTATTGATTTGCATATGTTGAACCAACCCTGCATCCTGAGGATAAAGCTTACTTGATCATGGTGGATTAGCCTTTGATGTGCTGCTGGATTCAGTTTGCCAGTATTCGTTGAGGATTTTTACATCAATGTTCATCAAGGATATTGGTCTGAAGTTTTCTTTATTTGCTGTGTCTCTTCCAGGTTTGGTATCAGGATGATGCTGGCCTCATAGAATTAGTTAGGGAGAAGTCCCTCCTCTTCCATTTGTTTTTGAATAGTTTTGGTAGGGATGGTACCAGCTCTTCTTTTTACATCCAGGGGAATTTAACTGTGAATTTGTCAGGACTAGTTCTTTTAAGAAAAAATAAGAACTACCTTTTAAAAAATCCACTTTTTTTTAGCGTAATCATTGATTACAGAAAAAATTCCAGTCAACTATTTTAGTTAAACATGTACCACAAGCAGAATGTTATATTTCTCTTTCAGTGATTTTTCTGGGCAATGATTTCTCCTCTCACACTTGCCTTCCAGTTGTGGGAAACATCTGAGATTCTGTCCTCTGTCTTCCCTCTCCATGTTCACTTCAACATTAACTTATTCCACCCCTTTATATTTCTGCAGAGTAAACTGCAGGCCCAGTTAAAATGAGGAGCTTCTAAACTCCTCATTTGGATAATCATCTCCACCAAAAAGAAGTAATAATAAGCTATCTGTGGGAGGGATGCTCCTAGAGAGATATTTTGGGGAGCCTCCTGGGTTGGGACTGCACCAATGGACTAACTGGGGCTGGTGGGCTTCAGGATGGCCTTATGATTTTAGGAGGATTTTAGCAAACACTTGATCAATGAATCTAAAATACTAAATATTGGGGATTATAATTGTCTGCTATATATGTGAACTAAGGTGAAATTTTCTGGGAGCACGTCCATAGTTGTTTCAAATGGCTGTCACCAAAAAAGACAGCTATTCTTACTTCATATGCATTCGATACACCAACATTTTTCCAAAGAAATGAGAAGAATCAAAATTTATTTATCTGTATTATTTTAAAAAACTTAAATCCAGCACTAGGCTGGGTGCAGTGGCTCACGCCTGTAATCCCAGCACTTTGGGAGGCCAAGGCAGGTGGATCACCTGAGGTCAGGAGTTCAAGACCAGCCTGGCCAACATGGAGAAACCCCATCTCTACTAAAAATACCAAAAAATTTCCAGGCGAGGTGGCACATGCCTGTAATCCCAGCTACCCAGGAGGCTGAAGCAGGAGAATCCCTTGAACCTGGGAGGCGGAGATTGCAGTGAGCTGAGATCACCCCCACTATACCCCAGCCTGGGCAACAAGAGCAAGACTCCGTCTCAAAAAAAAAAAAAAATCCAGCACTGTTTATTAAATATTTATTATAAACATAACATTGGCCTAATCGATACTGGGAGCATATAAAGGCTAGGGCGGAAAACATAGGCATTGGGGCCATTTTTCAAGTAATGGAGTGTAAATTCCATCACTTTCTAGCTATATTGATTTTCTACAGCTATTGAACCAAATTATTACACACTAAGTGGCTTAAAAACAAGTTATTTTCTCACAGTTTTGGAGGCCAGACATCTGAAATCAAGGTGTTAGAAGGGCTGATTGCTTCAGAAGCTTCTGAGGGGTAATTTGTTCAATGCCTGTCTTCTAGTTTTGGGTGGTAGTCAGCAATTTTTGGCATTCCTTCTCTGGTAGATGCATTGCTCTAATCTCTGTCTTCATCTTCACATGGTGTTCTTCTCTGCACCTGTCTCAAATCTCCCTCTCTCTTCTTTCAAAAAGAGACCAATCACTGGATTCAGGGCCTACCCTAAGTCCAAGATAATCTCATCTCAAGATTCTTAGCTTAATTATATCAACAAAGACCCTATTTCCAAATGAGGTCACATTCACAGGTACCAAGGATTAGGACTTGCACATATCTTATGGGAATCTATTCAACCCACTACACCAGCTGCATGACCTTCGGCAAGTTATGCAAACTTTAAGCCTCAATTTCTTTATCTATAAGGTGTTAATAATAACAACACTAGAATTATAATCAAGATTAAACAAGATAATGTATGTAAAGTGCCTAATGTATTGCTTGGCTTATAGTGAACACTCAACAATTGTTAGCTGCCAGTATTATTACTATTATTGTCATTATTTTACTATTAAGCACTCTGCAGGATTCAGAGAAAATAAAACACAAATCCTGCCCCCAAAACTCTCACAATCTAAGAAAGGATGAATGCACATTTATGCCAGACCTGACTTTAACTTTTGTAACTCAGTATCACTAAGCACATGGGTGCTAAGATATTTTAGGGTACAGAAGACAGACTACAGGTTGATTCTTGAGGTGCTGATAGACAGACTGAACACTTTTCCTCTTTAAAATCAGCATGCTCTCCTATCCGTTTCTTCTAGAACTTCCCAGGAAAAGAACAAGTGAAAAAGAAGCTGTTGCTATGAGATTTCCAAGTGGATGCTCCTTCTGGTTTTCCACAATCACAAATAAAACATCACTTAAAATTGCTAGCTACAAGGGCCCCTTGTGGGAGAATTTACACTGGCAGCAGCAGGCAACAACTCCCACTCGCCATTGGCTCTGGTTTCTCACCACTCGTCAATACACTGACTATTAGAATACACGAAGGTACAAATCAAACATTATGTACACAATTCATTCTTCTCATCACGTCGGCTGCCACCGTAAGTAGCCTTGTCACAAAATGAAATTGAATTTCAAAGGACTCAAATACCAAGTGGAATGGAGTATTAATGAGTACAATATCCACCGGAGTAATGTGTTAGGCATTCTGAAGACATGAAAAAGCAAATGAGATCTGAGTACAGCACTAGTCTCACAATGCCATGTTTCCTAGCAATTCAACAAAATATGTAACTATTCTCAGCTGCATTTCCCTCTCACTCCTATGTTTGTTCATTTATTTGTGAAACCTAAAAGAAAAGTAGAGGTTTCATCCAAACACTTAACAAGATATACATCCTCGAATAACTGGTTATTCAGTGAGTTCAAAAGTTTTATTCCATTTACTAAGTAGGTTTCATCTAGTCAAAACAGTCAAACAGATTTATATATAGACATGATCTTTTATATATTTATATTAATTATTAATTAATTTCACTCCAAATCATTGAGGCTTAATTTAAATAAACCCTAGCACTTACAAGTTTAACAAAATAAAAAGTTTGAACTGGGTGGGGAGAAAGTTTTTTGTCATTGTTTTCTGAATTCCTAAACAAAAACCATAGACATGTAAAGAGGCTTTGGAAACTTTTAAAGTGAAAATATGTGAGGAGGTTTTTGACCAAAAAACAAAACCCAACCGATTTTAATGTAATGCCTAAGATCCAAGGATGTAATGACAAGAGAAAACAGAAGCCATCTGTGTAGTTTGAATTTAGCTATTTTTTCCTGAGATTCACTCTATTTGCAGTTGATGGGGTTAATGAGTGGGCCTGTTGGCCTGGTGGTTGTATGATCCTATGCAAAAGCCACATGGCAAGAAAAACCATTCCCCATATGTCCTGATTTGGATCATTCCTGTGCTGTCTGCAGTAAAGGATCATTTCATCCAAATCTGTGGTCAGTGGCAAAACTATTTGTTGAACTATCCCAAAGCACAGAGCCTTGCATATTGATGAAGTGACAACTCAAGGGGCCATACAAATGGTTTTGTGTTTTTTGTTTTTCCCAGGGAAAAGAAAATTAGCGCTGGAACTCAGATGGGTTCATTACGGAAACTGAAGTCTAAGATGTCACCATGAATATCATACAGTGAATGACTCCAAATCTGGAGGGGTGGAATCATGAAATGCAAGGGGAAATAATATCTGGGATCCAAATACACAGCCAGAAATGGACTTGTCTCAACTGATTTGTATGAGGTCAGAGTTTTGCCCTGGTATTTGAGTAGAAACAAAATCTTGGGAGTATGTTTCCTTTTTGAAAGTCCCCCCAGTTCTGCAGTACAGTTGTCTAGGACCAAATCTCCTTCAAGAAAATAAGGAGGGAAACTGGTTTCCTATTAAATGCTAAATGTGCCATCAGAACCAAGTAAAGCTGCCTCCAACATTTAAAACATTCAAAACGCTAAGCCATTTGACATACTTTTTCAAGGTGTTGGCCTTTTAGAAAGCCTGAGGAATGTTATTATGAGACACAAAGTGAGAAGCATATGTACCATCCACCCTTTTTACCAGACTTAGAAGTTCCTCCCAGATTCTTTAAGGAGCAGAAGTAGAAGATAGTGGAAGGTGACATGAGGTGGCTCTCCTTGTTTACAGGTTTAGGGTCTGTGATTAGGGCAGAAAACCATAGATGATGAAGATGCAGACCTTTTTCTGTGTCTTCATCATACTCAAGCTCTTTGCCAAGTTTAGAGGTTGAAGTTCAAATGTCAAGCACCCTCCCTGAAATGTGGCCACCAAGAGCACTCCACACCCTCATCTGGAACTTCAGAAGATCACAGGCTTTTCATAAATCCCTGTATCATCCCACGAGCTCTGACATCTCAGCAGCTACAAAGTCTAGGCCACTTGTATATCAGTCCATTTTTCATACAGTCCCTCCAGAGTTCCTTTTAACCTTTCATTTCCTCTGAGAAGAGTAGAGTTATAGACTCTGCTTATATATAAACTCTATTTATATAGACTCTAATTACATGAATAATTATTTCTTCAGGGGCTCTTGCATATAACCACAAAATGATAATTAAAAATGAAATGAAATTCAGGATATTCTTAAAAAGGGTGAAGGACATGAAATATATTACTATTAGGGATTTAAACCTTTACCAAAGATCAATAAATCCCCAAATAAAATGTAAATCCAAGGCTACCTGAGAATTCCATTTCTGTCACATCTTTGTTCACATTGAACATATGGCCTTTCATTTTGAGGACTTTTTAAGAGAGAAGAGTGACACACAATGCCACATGGACAAGGAATGAAAATTGCTTTAGACACTGCACTTTGAACATATAAACCTGGGAAGTGCCAGCATCTGACACTCTGTATTTCTTCCTTTGATCTGATTCTTCCAAACAGGATCCATGTACTGGCAAATTTCCCTAGTGTTCCCTGGTAAGCATCAAAGTAAATCACCGGTTGGCCTCAATATTTCTACATTGGCTTTCTCCATTGTTTTTGTACATGAAAAAAAAAAAAAAGAAAGAAAACTCACTTGGCATTTTACATGTGGTTTCTATATTGTTTATTAATCATTCAGTTTGAAAGTAAATCGAAGAGGAATGAAGAGTTACAGTACTTCAGATTGGGGTGAAAACTTCAGACTCCTGTAAGTCAACATTAATGTGTAGAGCATTTAATACAATTCTGGAACATCTGCAGGGCAGCTATCTTACACAGACCAGGTTCTCAATAAGCTTTCATTACGTGTCACCACAGAATGAGAAACAGATACGTGTGTGTGAGTTGGGGCAGCAGAGGGTGGGGGGTGTAATTTGTAGGAAACCTAATTGATGTAACTTCCACTGAAAATAAGACAGACATTCAAACCTATTTACAATATGATTATGAATACTCACCAGAGATATACTGAGTAATTACTGAATTAATTAGTCAGGAAGGTTATTTTTCTCCATATACATTGGGAAATCAAAACTCAGTCAATTGTCTTTATCGCTGAATAAAACAACTATGATTCAAATATCCAACAAAGTTGGAAAAGCTTGGCTTAACTGAGGAATGAGCCTATTACATGCCTGCTCAGGTCACGTGGGACATCTTAGCCCCTTTACTCTCCCTCAGTCTTGTCCCCTCTGTGGGCGGAAGCTCACCACTCAGCATCTCTTGTGCTTTTATCCGTAGGTTCCAACTGGAAGTCACAGACTTCTGCTGCTTCTCCCAATTCTGTCCTCCTCTGCTGATCACACTACAGAGTTGGTACCTCAGGCTGCCAACTCTCTGCTTTTAAAAGGCTTCAGAGAACCTTTCTTTAACTGTGGTCTCTGGAAATTTTCTATGAGATGTTAATTCTTATTCTACAAGAAGACAATCTCATGGTCTACTGAATGTGTGAAATATCAGGTTAAATAGAGTTCTTTACTACAAAGCTTCTCAAAACCCTTTAATTTGCCACTGTACATTGTGGATCCAGTGCATTTGGTCTGACTGGGTCTTCCATGGGTTCAGATGTTTTTAAAACTCAGAAAATAGAATTGTTTTGTGTTTTTTTCCAGCCACTCAAAATAGCTAAAAGGTTTGGGTCAGCTCCCTGTAACAACAAGGCAGTGCATTTTAGTCACCTGCAAAGCCGCCTCCATCTTCTACTTACAGGACACTGGGAAAAAATGAGAACAAAACATTCACTCACTTTTTAGGAATCTGATATATTAATACCCAAGTTATTTTTACACATTTGCAATTCATTGCTATTTTGTTGATACTGGTTCTTTCTGAAATTATTATTTTTCTTTCATTCTTTTTTTAATTGTACTGTTGTCATTTGCTGTTATTAAAAAGAAAAAAGCCCTATTATCAGCTACCTAAAGATTGGCAGAGCACAACTAGGCAATGTCACCGACATGAAAAAGAAAGATTCAAATCTTCCTACCAAATACCTAGACTATGAGTCAATAGGGAGTTGAGCGCCTTGAGTTTAACCAGGCAGGGCTGGAAATGACTAAAATGAAGGACAACCAGGCTACTGATAGTACATTACAGCTGGAAATGAAATTAAACTTTTGAGATTTTACAATTTGTTTTGGTGTGTTGGTGAGTGGGTGGGGGTGTGCGTGTATGTGAGTGGATAGGTATGTTATTGCATAAAGGGTAAAGGTTTAGGGGTAAAGTTTTCAATGGATAAGGAAACAAACAAGATTTTAAAATGTAGTTAAATAAATGGAGAGTGGAGAAGACATTCAGGTGGAAAAATACAAAATTAGCTTTAAAAAACAACCTGAGGGATCCAAAGGTCTGTAAAAGAAATATTCTACAACTGGAGAACATGTCTAAGACACACAAAACTTTATCACTATGCAGATTGTACACTATTTCTTATGCATCCCAATAAATGTGCCCAAAGGTAGCACTTTCAGCTACACAGAAAATACCAAAGCCCAGACATATTTCAATGCCAGTTCCTGGGCAGGCTGGCCCTCAGGCAAAATATTCTGGAACACCTGGTTGGCTGGCAGACTTTCCTGGATGGCAGTGTTTTGGGACCAAACAGGCATTTATTTCAGCTTCTCTGATGCTTTCATACGGTAAAGGAGCAATCAAAGAATACTGGCTTTATTTTTTGAAGCACTGGTTTTGATCCACCTAAGAGGAAATGGCAGGGGCAGGGGATGGGAGGAGGGAAGGGGAGTAATGTGTTTCACAGCTTCAAATCAAACACTGTTGGAAAAAATGTCCAGAAAGCAATTCAGAGTGAAAATATTTGCTTTCTGGCTAAATAGCCAGTAGCTTTTTATTGCAAAATGGAAATAAACAGTACTGCTCATTTATACCAAAAAAGGGCAATCTACAAATAACCCAAATCCAAAAATAAAGGTATTGCCCAACAGACTAGGACATGATTCACTAAGGTCTTGACTTCAGAGTTACACCAATGGCCATGGCACAGATTAGAGTGGGCTAGGGTTGTGATTAGTATTAATAGTAAAAAGTCTCAAATATGCCTGAGTCCACACCCCAGAAGGGTATGGCCACCGTCACTGTGATCCTTACCCTTCACTCTGTTTGTTGAACAGATGTATTCTCTCTCTCGCTCTCATCCATGCACTGCGATGCTGAAGACCCATGTCCAGACCATATGCAGTGACAAAAGTAAAGAAAATCACACTGAAATTAACTTTATGAAATTGTTCTCTTTAACAGCCAACAGTTTATAAAAGAGAGTGAAAAATAAATACAAAGCTAATAATGATTACTACAATGGGGAAAGAGAAGTTGGCCAAGAAAAAGAAATAAATCATAATAGTATTCATTCATTCATTCATTCATTCAATAATGCATTAAATACCTACTACACGGGGAACTGCAGATACAGAAAGGAATAAAATATATCACCTGGTAAGAAATACAGGAATCAAGAAATGTATCACTCTAGGTGCTCATGTATAAACTGATATCTTACATCCAAATAGCACTTTGAAGGCTTCAGAAAATTTTCAGCCACATATTTCACCTGATCCTCATAACATCCTTTAGATATAGATCAGGCAAGTAACATATGACACTACAAACTCAGAAAGGTTGAGCTTCTTTCAAACATTCTGTTAATAAGGATGAGAACTGAGATTGAAACTCTGGATTCTTGTGCCACTCTCTATGTATCTAGAAAATGAAACATAATTTAGTAAGAAATATTTCTGTGTTGAATCACTCCAAAAATAGCTGTTCCTCTAGATCCCATAGTCTGCACTAATTAGTGTATTAGGGCTATTTTTGGAGTGATTCAACACAAAAAGATGATAATTATAAGGTAGCTTGTTTGTTAGTGTTTGATGATGACTAACATACATCATCTTGCTTGAGGATGATGAACATAATCAAGTGCTAAAGGATAAGCTACCTAACAACCATCCTTGAACTTTGTATGTATACTGGAGTCTTCTCAATCCTCTAGAATTTGTCTGGGTCACTGCCATTCCAGAATCTAATCAAAGTACCTTCTGTATCAGGCAGGTTTTATTCTTTGAGGTATGGGCTCTAGTTTCCACCCACATTCACAAACAATAGGCGCCGTCATGGAGGCTCTCAATGCAAAGCTGTGGACTCTTCTCAGCATTTTTGTGGTTGTCTTGGACATTCATAGGGACCCAAATGGACCGGGTACTTTGACTTTGCACCAGTCTCTACTTTTAAACTATTCAAAACATCCCTGTAAAACTTAGAAATGGCTCATGACTAAGGTTGTATTAATCAACCTTGGGTTTTTAATAAATTCTGCTAGCATTTTGCAATTCTAGAATTTCACTTGCCCTTAAAGCTAAGTCATAATCAATGGAATAATTCTAGACTACTTTTACTACACATTAGACAAAAGACTTCCTCTCAGCAAACATATCACTATGTAGAATTAGTCACGGCTACTACTATTAAAAATCCCAGACAGAATTTGGAAGCCCAAATTGTGAATTATTGTCCATGAGTTCATCCACTGAAATACTTAGAATCTACTATGTTCCAGGTGCTCTTCCAGACACAAGAGCCCCAAGAGTGTGAAGACAGTCAAGCTCTCCACTTTCATGAGGAGGAAATAATAACCAAGGAAAAATATGCAAGATAATAGAAGTTAGTGTGAGTGCAAAAACACAATAAAATAAGATGATAGATAAAGAATAGGTAGGGAAGAGGACTTTAGATCAGGTGATCAGGGAAGGACTCCTTAAGTAAGTGACATTTGAACCGGACATGAGGTTACCAGCACTTGGAGATTTGGGGCAGAGCACGTTAGCCAGAAAGACCAGCAAGAGCTAAGGCTTGGGGTAAAAATGAGTCTGAAACTACACCTAGAGCATGGCAAACAAGGGGCATCCCTAGTCCAAGAGGTTAGAAGCGAGCTGTGGTAAAGACATGAGATCTTTGTCCTGAGTGTAATGGGAATCCACTGGAGAATTTAAGTTAAGGTAGTGAAGTTATCTGATTTCAGCAAGTGGATCCCAGAATCCCCAAATATCGGAAAAGATGCTCTTTAGGAGGCAGTTGGTTTATTTTCCTGATGAATGGAAATTTTGTGTCTGAATAAGTTGCAGAAGCAAAGTGGAAAATCTGCAGGTGCCACTCTGAGTGCAGAGCCTTGTTATTTCCTTATGGATCCCAGAGGTTTCTGACATGGTCCTGGTATAAAAGATTCTAGGCGACTGTGAAGAGTGAGTCCAGGGGTAGCCAATCCCGAGTTCTATCTGGGCATGTATCACAGCCACAGTTACAGAGGCAAGTTTGTGAAACTGGCTTAACACACAGCAGGAGTATCCCAGCATTGTTGCTGAAACTGCTTCTTCCCTGCTGTCTCCCAGGAAACAGACTCGCTGACCCAATCTTTTTCTGTATTTCTAATTTCCACCATCAACGGCCAGTGAATATCTAAATGAGATTGCTCAAGTATGTCTTTACTGTATTGAAGATGAAATAGCAGCCACAAGGCATTTTTTAAGCATGAACTACCTTTAGTATAAAATCAACTATCTCATTTATTCAGCTCATCATCTGTTATTCCTAAACAGTTCCATATGCATGGGTTTATATTTGATATATAAGACTGTTGAGTCGTAGCACCCACTTGGTAACAGCAGGGACACGTTTAAAACACGCTTGATGTTACTGCCCTACAATGTCTTGCCACAGAGCATTCCTTCCTAACAGTACAATGCTCTTTGTGAATACCACCTCATTAATTCTGGGAGAGGCAGTGACAATCACTTTCCCCACATTTTACCCATAACCAAACAGAACCACAGAGAGATTCAGAGTGACCCAAGAGGATGTGCAGTTACTTGATGGCAAGATCGCAGATAAATTCCTCATTCCACTTGACCTGAAGACTTTACATCCTGCCCCACGCACACCAATTCATCAAGCCCTAATGAATAAAGCTACCTAACACACATCCTTGAACTTTCTGTGTATCCTGGAGTCTTCTCAATCCTCTAGAATTTTTCTGGGTCACTGCCATTCCAGAATCCACTCAAGGTACCTTCTGTATCAGGCAGGTTTTATTCTTTGAGGTTTGGGCTCTAGTTTCCACCCACATTTTCAAACAATAGGCACAGTCATGGAGGCTCTCAATGCAAAGCTGTGGACTCTTCTCAGCATTTTTGTGGTTGTCTTGGACATTCATAGGGATCCAAATGGACCAGGTACTTTGACTTTGCACCAGTCTCTACTTTTAAACTATTCAAAACAGCCCTGTAAAACTTAGCAATGGCTCATGACTAGGGTTGTTTTAATTAACCTTGGGTTTTTAATAAATTCTGTTTGTTAGCATTTTGAAATTCAGGAATTCCACTACCTTATGTCTCAAAATAAAGTTAAATTTTAAGAGATTCTTTTCCATCTTGAATAGCCTACAAGTTACAGTTGATGTCAATGATGCCATATTTTTAGTGACTTTTTTCAGGTTTGATGAAGCTCATGATGACAGCTGTCTTTTGTGGCTTGTAGAAAAGCAAAGGAAATGCAGGAAAAAAGGCATCTGATCTGCAATTACTTGGTGGGTAAATGTGAATTTGATATCTGTGTGAAGCAAATCATATTCCAATTACCTTCAGGTTATTTTCTCCAGCAATTTTGCACCATTGCTACATCTCTAATATCACTGTAGGTTGTCTTTCTCAGTGTGAAAAATAAGTAATGATAAATCTCTACACGTTGGACAAAAGCAAGGACAACAATGGGTCAGACACATCAATCTCCCTTGTGCTCTCAGTTCTTCTCAGGTATTTCGTTTTTGTGGAATTCCTCAGCCCACCTAACCATCTGGGCCCATGAACAAAAATATTCATTAGTCCCTTAACAAAGAAACCTTATTCACATTTTTCCAAAGCCATGCATATATTCTCAATTTTAAAAAGTTATTTTAAATTAAAAAATAAAAATAGAATACATTTACGGTATACAACATATTTTGAAATATGTATACATTGTGGAATGGCTACATCAAGCTAGTTATCATATGCATTACTTCACATGCTTATCATTTTTAGGGGCTGAGAATACTTAAAGTCTACTCTCTTGGTGATTTTCCAGTGTATGTTGTACAACAGATCTCTTGAATTTATTCTCCTAAGTGAAATGTTGTACCCTTTCACCAATATCTTCTCTATACCCCCATCCTCTAGACCTTGGTAACCATCACTGTACTCTCTACTTCTATGAGTTCAACCTTTTTAGATTCCACACATAAGTGAGATTATATGGTATTTGTCTTTCCTTGTCTGGCTTATTTCACTTAACATAATGTCCTCCACGTCCATCTTTGTGTCGTAAATGACAGGATTTTCTTATTTTTTTCAGGCTGAATAGTATTCCATTGTGTATATATACCACATTTTCTTTATCCACTAATCCACTGATGCATTTAGACATTTAGGATGATTTCATAGCTTGGCTATTGGGACTAATGCTGCAATAAAATGAGAGTGCAGGTATCTCTTCAACATACTTATTTCATTTCCTTTGGATATATACCAAGTTGTGGGATTACTGGATCATATGGTAATCCTATTTTAAATTTTTTGAGGAAATTTTGTACTATTTTCCATTATGGCTATATGAATTTACATTCCCAACAACAGTGTGCAAGGGTTCCTTTGTCCCTACATCCTCCCCAACAGTTATTTTTCATCTTTTTGATAATAACCATTCTAATAGTTCTGAGATGATATCTCATTGTGCATTTATAATTTGCATTTCTCTGATGATTAGTGATGTTGAGCACCTTTTCATATATCTGTTGGCCATTTGTATGTCTCCTTTTGAGAAATGTCTACTCAGGTCATTTGTCCACTTGTGAATCAAGTTATTTGTGTTCTTGCTATTGAGGTCCTCATATATTTTGGATATTACCACTCATTAGACGTATACTTTGCAAATATTTTCTCCCACTCTGTAGATCGTTCCTTCACTCTGTTAATTATTTCCTTTCCTTTGCAGAAGCTTTTTAGTTTGATATAATGTCATGTGTCTAGTTTTGATTTTGTTGCCTATGCTTTAATTTCATATCTAAAAAATAATTGCCCAGACCAATATCATGAAGCTTTCCTCCTAAGGTTTTTTCTAGTAGTTTTACATTTTCAGGTCTTATGTTTAAGTTTTTAATCCATTTTGAGTAGATTTTTGTCTGATGTAAGATGGGGGTCTAATTTTATACTTCTGCATGTGAATATCCAGTTTTCCTAGCACAATTTAGGAAAATCTTCTCTCCCCATTGTGTGTTCTTGGCATCTTTGTCAAAAATCAATTGACCATGAATGCATAGATTTATTTCTGGATTCTCTGTTCCGTTCTATTGGTGTATGTGTCTGCTTTTATAATAGCACCATGCTGTTTTAGTTACTATAGCTTTGTAGTAGATTTTTGAAGTCAGATAGTGTGATGTCTACAGCTTTGATCTTTTTGCTCAGGATTGCTTTGACTATTCAACATCTTCTGTGGTTCTATATGAATTTTGGGATTTTTTTCTATTGATGTGAAAAATGTTATTCACATTTTGATAGGGATTGCATTCAATCT
Source organism: Macaca mulatta (assembly GCF_049350105.2). Taxonomy (NCBI): domain Eukaryota; kingdom Metazoa; phylum Chordata; class Mammalia; order Primates; family Cercopithecidae; genus Macaca; species Macaca mulatta. Next base: position 16,609,984 of record NC_133412.1, read on the forward strand.
GTAGATCACTTTGGGTAGTGTGGATGTTTTGACAGTATCAATTCTTTGAATCCATGAACACAGATTATCTATTTGTGTCTTCAATTTTTTTCATCAATGTTTTATAGTTTTCAGTGTACAAATCTTTCACCTCTTTAAATGTAATCCTAAATATTTTTATAGCTATTACATATGGGATTATTTTCTTGATTTCTTTTTTAGGCAATTTTTTTGTTAGTGTATAGAAATGGTACTGATTTTCATGTATTGATTTTTGTATTCTGCAACTTTACTGAATTCACTTATTAGTTCTAGTAGTTATTTGCCAAAATCTTTAGATTTTCTAAATATAAGATCATGTCTGCAAACAGAGACAATGAACTTTTTCCTTTTTAATTTGGATACCTTTTACTTCTTTCCCTTGCCTAATTGCTCTGGCTAGAAATTCCAGTACTATGTTAAATAGAAGTGATGAGAGTGGTCATCCTGGTCTTGATCCTGATATTAAAGGAGAAAGCTCTAAACTTTTCACCACTGAGTTGGATGTTAGCTGTGGGTTTGCAGTATATGGGATTTATTGTGTTGAGGTACATTTCTTCTATACCGAATCTGTTGAGAGTTTTTAATCAGGAAAAGATGTTGTGTTTTGTCAAATGCTTTTTCTGAAACTATTGAGATGATCATATGGTTTTTATCCCTTCTGTTAATATGGTGTGTGACATTTATTGATTTGCATATGTTGAGTCATCCTTGCACCCTAGGGATAAATCCCATGTAATCATGGTGAATGGTCTTTCTAATGCGCTATTGAATTTGGTTTGCTGGTACTTTGTTGAAGATTTTTGCATCTATGTTCTTGAAGCATATTGGACTATAATTTTCTCTTCTTGCAGTGTACTTGTCTAGTTTTGTTATCAGGGTGATGTCAGCCTTGTAAAAAGAGTTTGGAAGTACTCTTTCCTCTTTGATTTTTTGGAAAATGTGAGTTCTTCTTTAAATATTTGGTAGAATTCAGCAGTGAAGTCAGCAGGTCCTTGGACATTCTCATTTGAATGTTCCATTTTTATGATGTCATTCATTGAGCTACAAAAGAACCACTTGATGATAGTGTCCAAATTCCAGTACTTTAATGAGGCACACAGATTCTCACCCAAACTTTTTCCCTGTACACTACTCTTTAAAAATACTTAAAATAATCTTAAACTAAGTGACCAATAGATAGAATTGAGGTGATCCTGATATAGTCTACATACAAGTGCTTTCTTACAGCAAAATAGAAACAATAGAATCTGATTCTGTACCCAGGTCTTGTTTCTTCAATAACCTTTGAGTTAATCTGTCCCAGAATTAATGCCTGTGGCATTGCCCAGAATGCTGAATGACCCTGGCTGATACATGTTGACTTGCTCAGAAGTCTCTTCAGGGGAAGCTAGCTAAACATGATCAGGGAGAGGACTCACTTAAGGACGTATCAGGCCTCTACTTTTCCTGTTTTTGTCTTCCCATTCTACTTTCCACAAAATATTCAGACATTCTCAGAAGTGCCGAATGTTGAAGGTGGTCATGCTCAGGCCTAGCTTTATTCCCAGCAAGAGCAGGAATTTTCTAAAAATACTATCCCATCAGATTCCTGACACTTGTAAGTTTAAAAGTTGAACAAAATCTTATATCCACAATGTATAATGAGTCTTAAAATGTTATTTCCTAGAAAATCTATGATTTAAAGTTAAACCAAAGTATAAATATCTGATATCAGAGATAGTGAAAATCATGGTTAGAAAACCTGAGTTCAGACCTCAATTCTGTGATTTTCCCCCATCTTTGTGAATCTTGACAGTTTATATATCCTGAATCTTAGCTTCTTGTTTGCAAAAAATTTCATAATAATTAATGCCATGGAGATTTTACAATTAAAGGGAGAATAAAACTAATGCACCAAACTAATATAATCAATATTGCCAAAAACAGATGATGTGTAGTCTTCATTCTTAGTTCATCTATTAACATCATTTGACGTCCTTGACCCCTCTCTGATTCTCAAAATATTTTCTTCCCTTGGCCTCCTGGATCCTACATTCTCCTAGGGTTTGATCTTCCTCCTTTGACTGGTTGCTTCTCAGTTTTCTTTATTGTTTCCTCCTCATCTTCCTGGCATCTTAACATCTGAGTGTTCTAGGGCTCAGGAGTAGGAAATCCTCAGCAGAAGCAGACTGCAAAGCCAAACCTTTCAAGCATTCAGAACCAGCAATGTCAAAGTCTGCCTGTTGGCAGGCAGAAGAGCTGTCCACTATGTAGTGAGAATAAAACTCTACCCAGAAGGTAGATGTGTGCTAAACTCCAATGGTGAAAGGAATGGGATGTGACCCTATGATCAGGATTGCCCAGAATAATCCTCACTTCAGTCTGGCTGACATCCTCAAGTATCTTATATTTGGCCCACATCGAACTGAGGAGGACTTAGACACATGTTACTGCCCCAGCCTGAGGCCATCAAAGAAAACATCTCAAAGATTCTCTCTTACCAAAAAGATTCATGTCAGATTTTCAGACTAAGGCCCTTGGTACTAATGAATTTTTAGTTGGAGTGGTGGCCTTGGCAAAATAATGATGACAATTCAATTTAGGCCTCCTAATATGTGGATGTTCCTGGAGGTGGAGGAAGAAAATTTGGACACACGTGGAATGCGTGTTAGACAGCAGAAATAGACAGAAGCCATGACCAGCGTAGGTCCTAGGTTCCTGAGATATAATAATTCTTCTGAAATGGTGTCCTTTTACTCTGTCTTCCTAGAAGAACTCAGCTCTACAAGTTTTAAAACATTGCTGGGAAGAATGACCTCCATTTTAAATTCTGGATATATGGAGCTCAAGATGGCAACAAATACAAGAATATAGAAACCGATACTTATTAAGCACTTACTTTATGCCTAACATTGCTATGTGTGATTTACATGTTATCTCCATTAATTCCCATCATTACAGGGACACACTAGTATGACCTTCCCCCTCCCCCGCCTTTATAGGTGAAGAAATTGAGGCTTAGAGAATGGTTAAGCCACTTACTCAAAATTGCCCAGAAAGTGGTGGAGTCAAGATGAAAACAGGCAACCCTATTCCACAGCCCACATGCTCCATGGCCCTGGTGCTCCATGCTCTGTGCACAGACCGGCTGAGGCAGAGCTGCAACAAGATCCTTGACAGCTAAAGTTGCCATTACAATGATGATTATTATCCCTCATTTACACATAGATGAACACCACAAAATGACAAATGTATCTTTATGTTAAAGGTGTGTCCATTATGATGCAATAATTGGCCCTTTTAGCATTTTTATTGCCACAAATCACACATTATGTAACTATTACTAAGCTAATCCCACTAAAGCCTATTAATGTCAGAAAGACTTCGGTGTTTCATTACTAAACCGTCTCTGAGGATGTTTCAACACTTGTTCTCAGGCCGCATTTAATATCTGCAATTATGGGAAAAGGATGCCATGAAAACTGTCCTTAAATCCCTTTTTTTTTTTTTTTGAGATGGAGTTTCACCCTGTCGCCCAGGCTGGAGTGCAGTGGTGCAATCTCGGCTCACTACAACCTCCGCCTCCTAGGTTCAAACGATTCTCCTGCCTCAGCCTCCCGAGTACCTGGGATTACAGGCAACTGCCACCATGCCCAGCTAATTTTTGTATTTTGAGTAGAGACGGGGTTTTACCATGTTGGCCAGGCTGGGCTCGATCTCCTGACCTCATGATCCACCCACCTCGACCTCCCAAAGTGCTGGGATTATAGGTGTGAACCACCACGCCGGCCAAATCCATTTTTAATACAGCCACACAAAACATCAGCTTGATTGAGAGCTCCAGGACATTGATTGGGAGCTGTTGCTATATGTTTTTAGGCTTCAAAGAATCATGGCTAAAGTGCTCACCATTGCTAGGGGACAAAAACACACAGCAGCTGCTCAGCGATGCCTAAGGCTGTGGCCCAACATGAGAAGAATTAGACCAAGTATTACAGTAATCAGGCCTCAAGCAAGCAACAGCCTGGCTCAATACTGAGAACCCCCACTAGCGGGGCAGCACACCTCCATGCTCCGGTGCCTAGGGCAACATTTCCCAAGAGTGTGGTAGTGTTTTCCCTGCCAAGAGACACATACCATTAACCTCTCTTCTTACTATGTTTCAACTCCACTTGCATTCTCGTCTCTGAATTTTGTCTTGTTTCCACTAAGCATTGCTTGCCCCTTCCTCTTCATACTCAAAAATGTGGATGTCATATACATGCCTCTAAGGCCCCTTTGAAAGTTAATCTTCACCCCCAAGTTAAACAGAAAACACTCATGCAAGTGTATAGTCTGATTTCATCTAATGTGGCCCTCCTCCTACAGACAAAATATGTTCTCACTGTGGGAAGGTTCCCTGGGCCACATTAGTAATAAACGAATCCACTTGTGTTTGCATCCTAGGTGTTCTCAGTGTACCACACTTGAGTTCTTCCTCCCCAGTTAGGCATCTGCTCTGGAAGCATGAGGAATATTGCTTTTAGTCCTTATATTCCTGATACCCTTGACTTTGCAAGGCCTAGCAATGCCCAGCACTTACTATAATTTAAATAAATAAAAATTTATTTAAGTCAATCAAACCAATAGCTCTCTGCTTCTCCTGTGAAACAGAGAGACAGATGAGTAGGCCAGCATTCTGAGTAGTTTCCCTGATGCTCTCTCCCTGCCCACTGAAGCAGTCCTGCAGCTGCACCCAGTCACTCCCTGCTTCTCTGCACCATAGCGAGGGGTCCACCTAGAAGGAAACTGCCTTTAAAAGTTGCTCCATTAAACTGATAATAACAGGTGCTACACTTGATTTTAGCCAAGAGGATAAAATCAAGAGAAATAGGAACGCTTTTACACTGTTAGTGGAATGTAAATTAGTTCAACCACTGTGGAAGACAGTGTAGCGATTCCTCAAGGATCTAGAACCAGAAATACCATTTGACCCAGCAATCCCATTACTGGGTATATACCCAAAGGATTATATATAAATCATTCTACTATAAAGACACATGCACACATATATTTATCGTGACACTATTCACAATAGCGAAGACTTGGAATCAACTCAAATGTTCATCGATGATAGACTGGATAAAGAATATGTGGCACATATATACCATGGAGTACTATGCAGCCATAACAAAGGATGAGTTCATGTCCTTTGCAGGGACATGGATGAAGCTGGAACCATCATTCTCAGCAAACTAACAGAACAGAAAACCAAACACCGCGTGTTCTCACTCATAAGTGGGAGTTGAACAATGAGAACAGATGGACACAGGGAGGGGAACATCACACATCAGGGTGAGGGGCTAGGGGAGGGGTAGCATTAGGAGAAACACCTAATGTAGGTGACGGTTAATGTGTGCAGCAGGCCTCCATGGCACAGGTATACTTATGTAACAAACCTGCATGTTCTGCACATGTACCCCAGAACTTAAAGTCTAAAAAAAAAAAAATTATAAATTACAAAAAAAAGTTGCTTCATTCTGGTGACAAGAGACCACCATGCTCTTGCATGTTAGAATAGACCTACTGGGAGGCAGTAGAGGGCACTGTGGACTCATGCCCATGACACCCCCAAATAAGCACACCCATGGGAAAGAGGAAATGCCTAAGTCCACGGGTCTCGAGTTTGTAGTGCGCTACCTCTTGTCCATGCCTATTGCGGCCGCTGCTTAGCTCTTTCAATACTCTTTTCTTACATTTTGTTTTTCTTAACTGTATCAAAGCTTGTGAAAAATTCATATCAGTTATTTAAACTTTTCTGAAAGATTCAGTAAATCAGATATTGTTTTAAAACAATCATCACCAAAGCCACGTGGCTTAGTGAGGATTGTTTTATAACAGTCAATGAGGAAGTCACGAAATAATTCTTCATCTCCAGACTTAATTGGCCACTAAGTCCCAAAGATTATTATCCCATATTATCTCTTAAATCATACCCCCTCTTACTCAGGACAGGAACACACCCCTCAACAACAGTGCTCAGCTGAGGGGGTGAGGCTAAAACCCAGCCATTCACTACTGGCCAGGCCCTGTGCCCTGGCTCCAGGCTGCACCTGCCTTAGGAAGGGGCATCTCTCTATGACGCTGAATGGGCTCCTGTGGACCAGCACAGACCTGCTTTAACCATCTTAACTGCAACCGCCTTGTTCTTGGCCCTTATTATTTATACATTGACCACTATGACCATCTCCTAACACTCCTAGAGGTAATTTAAACTGCATATACACACATATATTCACAGCTGAACAAGCTTTATGCAAATTTACAAATTAAATGTGCCATCATCGAAATTCAAATTAACAGCATTAATCAAATGTGACCAACATGCTGTTTGACTGAAATTGAACCTCTTCTGCTCCAGGGAGGATAAGGAGCTGACAGCTATGTTACAAGATCTATCTAGTTTTGTACTATGTAGACCATGTGTCATGCAATGACTCAATATCCAATCAATGTTTTCTCTGATAAAGTCCTTCCAAACTGTCTGTGGCATCATTTGGCCATTATGAAGTTTACGTCTGTTTTAGTCTCATTATGTGGAAACAGTTAAAGTAGTCCTACTGGAACCCAAAGAATCTTATGTTCAAATGTCTACTTGGACTTAAATCTCCTTTTCGTACACAGGCAATAAAATAATGATCCAGATAATCCAGATCCAGATAATCCAGAAGGTGCTTATTGTAGCTAAACATAAACAAAAATAAAAATAAGCTAATTGCTAAATTTAGATCCCAAAAGGGCCAGACCACCATTATACCTGAATTTATAGATCAAACCAAGTTGAAATCCAACTCTTTCCTTATGGGTTTTAATATTAGATGGCTACAGGAGGACTCAGGCTTAGAAAACACTACTTCTCATGCTTATGGTATTAAGCCCTCCTTATCAGTAAATAAGGAAGGGGATATATCCTCAGTGAGAAACTTAAGTAAATATAGCTGTTCTTCCACTGACCTATATTTCCTATCAGAAAACACCTAATACTATGTAAATATAAAATAACCCTACTGTTGAGATAATCTATAAGAGGGTCAGCAAACCATAGCTTTAGGGCCAAATCCAGTTATTGCCTTGTTTTTGTACTTCCTGAAAGCTAAGAATTGTTTTTACATTACTAAAGATTATTTTAAAAAATGAATTTATAATGGAGACAGTATGATAGCTCACAAAGTCTAAAATTTTCTACCCTCTGTCTCTGTCAAGTTTTCCAACCACTGAACCAGATAATACCCTAATAAAGAATATTACCAATGAAAACTACATAGAGCTGTTCATCATTTCTATGTAAATTCACTGTCAAAAAAATGATCATCAGAAATAAGATGGACATATCTTACCATCCATGAGCTTTTATTTCTTGGACTTCTATGTAATAAGGGTTCATCAGTGAATGTCCATGTAGAACATTTTTTGTCCATGTAGAACATTTTTTGTCCAGTGTTTAAACTGGCCAGTATTTGATACGACCAACATCTTCGTCTCTTCACAGCCTCCATCCTGAACTGCTTGCCTTCATCTAACTCAAGCTCCATTACCTAATGTTTTCCTGAATGCTAGTCCTCCTGAAACCTCAATTTGCCCTCTATCGGCAGCATTGCCTTGATCACAAATCTGCTGCTCAAGATCCCTTTTCTGGCTCTGATCTCAGCTTCCATTTGCAATCACTCATTTGATTATGCTCTTCAGAACAAACCAGGATTGTCTCACTAAGTCTAGCCCATTCTTACAAGACAGTTCTTACTGTACTTACTATACAATGCAGTCGGTAAATGCCCATACTGGGATGAAGTCAGGCATACTGTCACCCAGTGACTTGGAAATTTAATACTTAACTGGTGATGCCAGCATAGGAAGCCAGCCAAGCCGGCTCAGTCAGAACGAAAATCTTCTTTCCTTTCATTTGATTTTTGCTCCAAAATGGCTAATTCATTTGATGGGGAACTTGAGTTTTCTTTATAGAGTGAAACTGAGAAAGATAATAATTAATTTTGCAAATATATACAGAAACATTGGAGCTCTAAGGCAGTCTGAGGCAATGTCTTTTAACTAGGAGCCAGAGATGCCTATGACAATGTTTCTCAGTATTTGGTTCAGCTCACTTAAACCAGAATTCTCTTGAGTGCTTATTAAAAATTCATAATCCTGGGACTAACTCTCTAATATCTGATGAATCAGAATTTCTAAGAATGGAGTCCCACTATTATTGTGGTTGATAAAACTTCAGAACCTAGACTTAAGAGGCCAACATATGGTCTTTAGGGGATTTTCTTATCCACTGAAATTATTTGCAAAAATACATGATAGTTCAAAGTGCGTTTTTCTAAAATGACCCTATTCATCATCATCAAAGTCTTAAAGCAATCTATAGTTTGAAATGACAAGAACCACTTGTTTTAAAGGAACATAAAATTGAATCAAAATACAAAGCTTAAATTTATCCGAGTCCCATTTCCTGGATGACTGGTAAGTCTTGCCTTCTCTGGGAGGCCATTCTTCCTTCTTGTTCATGTGTCATACAGCTCTTTACAACATACCAGCAGCTCAGACCTCCAAGAATTTCCATTTCACCCAGAGAAGCAGCTCTGGTAACTTCTCTTTGAGATCAGAGCTCCCCTACGGTGCAGCTCGGGCCTCAATTTACTGTTCTCTACCCTAATTTGTAGGAAGTGAATGATTGTCCATGTCTGGGGCCACAGGGCCTTTCTCATGGGCCACAACTGGCCCCATCAGCCTCTAACACCTATGAGGGAAGCACAGCTGTAGGGAAAGTATTGGACTGTTCAGATTTTCCTCCTCAGTTGGTCAGGCCACTCGCATTATTTCTTTGCTCTAGTTCCTCTTTAGTGAAATAATTTTTTTTTCAATCCAACTCTACTTACCAACCAAAGTTTATAACAATAACTACTAGAGTGAGAAAGATAGAGATTGTCTAGTTGCTACCTAACCCCAAGCTATCAAAGCTCAGTGAATTTAAGGGACCCATGCAAAGCTTTCAGCTTGATAAAAACTATAAGAACTGTAACTTTATTTCATTAGATTCTTAAGATGCTCCAGTGAGAAATGCACTAGCTGATTTTAACAGATCATTTAGCTCTTTCCACTTCATCAAAGTGGCTCAAAAAGGTATAATAAATATGCAATATCTTTTAAAATAAAAGGCAAGTATAAATATAATGCACTATTATACTATTATCTCACCCATGACTCTGAATTTGATTTTTGTTTCCAAGTGGAAATAAAGACTCATTAGCCACATAGTGTAATAAATAGGAGGAGAGGTAGCCATCTCCCTATGGAAAAGGACCCTTTATTAGGCCAGTTTCCTAAGTGCCATCGATTTGGTCGGTCACTCCTTCATTCCTCTCTGAGCAATTATCTAACCTTTTAAAACCTGATTTCTCATAACCAGGCTTCCTATCCACAAATCTTGCCTCAACCTTTTATGATATTTGCTTGAGGTAATACTAAACTTCCTTCCCAGAGTTCATGCCACTGGGCAATGTAGAAGGTTGGAGGAGAAATGAGGCTGATGTGGAATATAAAAGTCAAAAATAACCAGGAGGAAATGTCGACAGACAAAACCTGACTTCACACATTCAACAAAACTTCTCATTCATTAACAAGCTGACAAGCTGATAGTCTTGATTTAATATGTATGTCAAAGTAGCCACCTGCTTAAAGCCAAACAAGGCTGAAAGGGAAGAAATAACCATGGGCTAACAACCTTGGCAATACTCAAAATCCCAACCACTCAAAATAGGATATTAACTTATTAGTCATGTGAGAAACATTATGTCTTCCCATAAGTGTTTTCCACAAACTGACTGGGGAATGTACACAGAAAAGGATAAAATAAAATAAGCATAGAGACTATTAATAGTATAAACTCCGTGAAGTCCTTAAACAGAGGATGCCAGAACATACTTCCCAAACCAGTGTCACTAAAGAAAGTTCACATTAAAATCAAGTTGAGGCCGGGCACGGTGGCTCACGCCTATAATCCCAGCATGTTGGGAGGCCAAGGCAGGCGGATTACCTGAGGTCAGGAGTTTGAGACCAGTCTGGCCAACATGCTGAAACCTTGTCTCTACTAAAATCACAAAAATTAGCCAGGCATGGAGGTGGGCACCCATAATCCAAGCTACTTGGGAGGCTGAGGTAGGAGAATTGCTTGAACCCAGGAGGCAGAGGTTGCAGTAAGCCAAGATCGTGCCACTGCACTCCAGTCTGGGTGACAAAGCGAGACTCCATCTCAAAAATAAAATAAAATAAAGTTGAATGTTTGAGTTGTTGGAAAGGACCCACTGTATATATTCTCCACTAATATCCTTGAAACTTTATAATGTCAGCTCTGTCCTCAGTTATTTTGAGAATGATTACCAGAATTCACTCCCTTTCTCCATCCTCCTCCTCCTCCTCTTTACTTTTCCCCAACACAGATCTTGTTTAAATATTCTTCACAAGACAAGCAAAATAACAAATACATTTGATGGATTTCATTCTGCTCCTAGCCCTTCTGACGTAACTGAGTTAAATATATTGTTAGGAAAAGTTGAAACTAGCAACAGACTTGTGTTGCTTACAGCTTTTAAGTTCATAAATTGAATGCAGGAATGCCTTGATATCCAGATTTAAACTATCTTAGAAAGCCTGCTAGTGAATTTACATATTAGGACTGTATGTTTCATTAAGTGGAAATAAAACAGCAATGTGTTCCCAACTCTTCTAAAAATTCCAACCAACTGCCCCCAAGCATCACTAAAACACTTTGCAACATCTACCTAACAATTCACCAATTGTCTAATTATTTATTACCTAATATGCTCCTTAGTGGATATGTTTATATGCCAGACGAACAGTAATAAACAGTTTTTGAGTATTATTACATCTTCCTTCTACACTTCAACAAACATGAACTCTGATATAGAAGAATTATTAAACAACATGCTAAAGTTAGACAATGAATACAAATAACACGTAGCAAGAGAAACTAAAAAGTAAGGCAGTTTTTAAAATAGTTGCTTACTGACTGAAGGGTTGTGTGAGCAAAATGTGACTACAACAGGGGCTTCTTGATGGTATAGGAAGGTGAGAGAGAGTGACCTAGTAAAAGACAGACAGTGGGCATTTGAGTTCACCCATGTCTGAATACAAGGAACTCATGGACAGCCTTCTCCTCCTGCATTTGAGACCCCAGAAGTGGTGGTTATGGACTACCCTCTGAAGTTATAGACACACTAATACATAATCCCTTCTAACCTCTTACCAATGCATGGTCTTCTCTAGGACTCTTGGGCTCACTACTTTCCTCACAGATTTTTCTACATCCTTAGAAGAATATCTGATCTAATAATGGGGGAAGATGCAAGGGGATTCACAAGTAAAGTACTCTATGTGTCCACAAGTAGAGAAGAAAGATATTGGTAAAATCTAGAAATGTTTATAATCAACCTTAAAATAATATAATGGTTAACACACACAAGAGTGGATTATCAAAAATGGGTTGCTCTACATTTAAGAAAAAGATTAATCCTAAAGACTCACATGTGCTATCTAGGCCAGTGAAGGGAACAGACCATCAAACCAGATGGAGGACTCAGTCAGATACATTTGACCTTGACAATGACCATTATACATACTTTGTGTTTACAGAAAGACTTATGTTTCTGAAAATAACATTATCTTTCTGGCCCCTTAAAAACAACACTATCATGTGGGTAAGACCAGCTAGTATTTTATATACTTTAAATATAAAGACATTAGATATTCATAAAAATTAATAGACTTGTCCAACCTTACACAAGTCAACCTAAGAAACAGGATTAGGATACCAGCCTCGACACCCAGTTTCATGCTCCTTCGCCTACAAAAAGACAAGGATGGTCTCTTGGTGGCAGCTATACAAAGCAAAAGGCTTCAGGATTAGTTCCTGCTTTGATTTTGTTGGATGGGAAAATGTTGAGCCCTTTTGCACATTCTGTTCTGAATCAACCTATGGTAGATTTACCTCAGGGCATCAAGTGGCCTCTCACCTTCCTTTGATTCAATCTTAAGAGTTGGTAGGAACACAAAAGAGAAAAGAAAAGGTTACCTATTGCCAATAGTACCCAACTACTGTCAATATTAATTTTAATTAGTGCGTCAATGCAATCAAAATAAAAATAATTTATTTACATTTCTTAAAAAAGAAAAATAAAGCTGAGTGCAATGGCACATTCCTGTAATCCCAGCACTTTGGGAGGCAGGAAGACCCCTTGAGCCCAGGAGTTTAAGACTAGTGTGAAGAACACAGCAAAACCCCAACTTCATAAAGAAATAAAAAATTAGCTGAGCATAGTGTTATACACCTGTCATCCCAGCCACTTTGGAGGCTAAGGCAGGAGAATCACTTGAGCCTGGGAGGTGGAGGCTACATTGAGCCATGACTGTGCCATTGCACTCCAGCCTGGGTGACAGAGTGAGATCCTGTCTCAAAAAAACAAGCAAACAAAAAAGAAAAATAAGAATGGAATCACATGAGAAAGGCTATTTTTAAATTTTATTGTGATGACTGAGTCCATAAAGTTTTCGTATCTCCTTCAGATTTTGGATGGCATGAAAGGCTGAAGTTGCTGTGGTATGGATGTAGTTTTTCCTTGCCAGAACTCATGTTAAAAGTTGATCACCAAGGTGGCAGTGTTAGGGGGTGGGGCCTAATGGAAGGTGTTTGGGTCATAGAGGTGGATCCTCATGCAAAGACTACTGCCTTCCCACGGGGGTGAGGGAGTTCTTTCTCTTGGGGGAGTGGACTTGTTCCCACAATTGTAGACTGTTTAAAACAGTCTGGTTTCCTTGGTTTTTCTCTCTTGCCATGTGAGATTTTTGCACATGCCTGCTCTCATTCCACTTTCCATGGTGAATGGAAGCAGCATGAATTCCTCACCAGATGCAGCTGCCCAACCTTGGACTTTGCAGCCACAAGAATCATGAGCCAAATAAACTTTTTTTCATTATAAATTACTCAGCTTTAGGTATTATGTTATAGCAACACTAACTGGTCTAAGACAAATGTCAATAATGGCAAGTCAGTCATACAAAGCACAACAGTAGTCACAAAATTTTCCCACTTAAAACCCTGTGATGACCACCCTCTGCCTAGAAAATGAAGTTCAAAATTCTAAGTACAGGCATAGAAAATCTGCCACAATCTCACCCTCCCTGACTTTTTCAGTCTTGCCTCCATCTAGTTCCCAACACATTTTATGTTCTCGGCTATGTCTCAATGTTCGCATACCTCTGAAGTTTCCACGTATGTCACATGTACCTTTGTTCTTGTTTTTCCCTCTGCTTGGAATGGTCTTCATCACATTATGCATCTGTCAGGGCCTTTGTTATATTTAAAATTCAACCACTGTGTCACTTTTTGGACTTGCCATAGCTTCCCTCATCCCAGCATAATCAACCTCCATTTTGGTTAACCATACTTCTTTGTGGCTTATTCCTTCATTGTAAGATTGTTTATTTATATGTCTCAACCCTCTATCCCTCCTCACGTGGATGATGATCTTTATGAAAATGGGGCTACAACCTATTTATCTTTATATCCTCAACCCCAGCACAGAGCCTGGACCATTTTTTCCTAAATGCAATGAATCTAATGTTCCTTTTATTTGATATTCCGTAATTGTTTTGGGAAGAAATACCAAAGGGATCCACAATTGTGGAGCTTTATGTGTTGGTTCAACAAAATCAGTTATTAAGTATATGTCAATAAAATCAATGTCAAAATAATGAAAAGGCAAAATCAATCTGGGTGTTGGCAACTCGTGCCTCGTGGAATCTTGCTCTTCAGGGAGAAGTATCAGTTATTATTTGTCAATTGGTCTATCATGGGGGTATGGAGAAGTTCCTCCCGGTCACTTTGAGTATGAATAATGATGGCTGCAACTAAACTCTAGCCCAAGGAGAATATTCTTGAATATTCTTGAATGTACATTATGTCAGACCACTTAAAAAAAATAAAAACAGATATAAGATATAAAATATAGACAATTTTGTCCTCTGCTTTGACACACTACAAAATGTAAACAAATACAGAACCCCTCGTTGCTAGGACAACCTCTAATGATCTATCCCTCTAAAGATCATGCCAAAGATACTCAAACCCTGAAGCACAGGAATTCATCTAGGGTCCAAAGTCAACACACAGATATGGTTGCATTTGAATGGGTGATCTAAAAATGCAAATTATCTGGAGCGGTTTTTCACATAGTTTTTGATATACTTCCCCAGCTTTTTTGGCTTTTGTGACAAGAACTTAGGGAAGGGCCCACTGAGGGCTCAGACATAAACAGATGCCTTGGAATATGCCTGCACAATGACAGAATTTCTGACAAGTCAGGATCTCTCACACTGGAAACCGGGTTCCTACTGATTCATTCACTCCCAATATAGCTCCAGGGGTTTCCCACAGGATCCCAAAGCCCCCCTCTCTCCCTCCACCGCACTGCAGAGTTTAAGGATATACCCTCATAGCTACACAGCTCTGACCCCAAGCCCTTCCATGTGGAAAACACTAATCCAGCTCGTTGCTATGTTTCTCTCACTGGAATCTGATCCCATTTCTCCTATTGTCTAGTGTTCTAGAAGATACGAGAAGGGTACCTGTCTTTGCCCTGGGAGGAAGACATTTCTGTAAATGTCAAATGGACATTTGATAGCATAACTTATTTAAGGAATCTTGAATCATACGCAAAGGGGCATGTGGAGGGGGAAAGATGAAATCATTTACAAGATTTTAAAAGTGAACTAACTATCTGAATTATAAAGTTATTACAGCCAGACCTGGTCTTGGGAGAGGGACATAATCCTGCTTAAATGGAGAATGATCACCCATTTTCTTCCCACAGATTAACTGCAAATTTCTTGTGAATACGCAAAGCAGCTACTCTATGCTGCCTGTATGTCTAGCAGGGAACTGATCTCTACTACTTTGAGGAGTCTATGTTCATCACAGTGATATGTGTACAACCTGAGTATACTCAGATATTGACCATCCCAGAGAGAAAAGAAAATACCTTTGATGTCTGTCCTAAGGTTCTCTGCTATTTCAGAATGAGCTTTATTCTGACCTATGAGATGTTCTTTAGTGGGCTCATAATTACTGAGCACCATGTATGAGGATCAGAGCATGGTTCAGCTAGTTCCCTGTGGCTATTGGTCCAGTGGTGGTAAAAGTGAATATTCAAATCAAATATTTGAAAAAGTATCTCTTTATCAGATCATCCAGAAATCAAAGAAATGTTATTTCAACAGAATAATTGTGTTGAATTCACAACATATAATTCAGCAGAGCACTGAATTATATTTATTTTGACACAAGTTATAATATATTGATATTACTATGTTAATTAATGCTAATTATAAAAATTTAATTAATATATTTAAAAATCATATCATTTATTTTGACACAAATGTGGTCTCTTATATTTACCTAATTATCTCAAGTGTATTTTGATTTTATTAATTTTAACAACACTAACCATAGTACTTATCATAGTACAGGATGGTGCATTTATTTTTTAATTAATATTTGTAGAAATACATTAAGCTGGGGCACATTCTCAGGAGAAAGAAAGGGGTAGCACTTAACTGGGGCTCATTCTAGTGCCTAGATTTTATTTGGCTCTCACTTGCCTTTGGATTTTGCTCAAGAAGAACAGGGAAAAGAAGAGCTATGTCAGTAATTAATATTCCATAACCTAAGTAACTGAACTTTAGCAGAGAACTAAATCCCTGCTTAGAGGATTTATCTGAAGGTGTTTTATGGGCAGTTGGTGCCTTCTACATCAATCTTCATAAAATTAGAAGTACAGTGATTTCACCCCCTGGAATCCAGTTCACACTTTAAAATCAGACAGAGCAGGATTCTAATCCCAACCCTGCACTTGCCAGCAGTGTAACATCACACAAGTTGCTAAAGCCTTTTAGAGCTCAATTTTCCTGCAGGTGAAATGGGAAGAATAATGTTTCTACCTCTGGGGTGGCTTTGGAGGATTAAAAGAGATAGTACCTATAATACACTAAGCACCTATCACATAATAAATACTCAGTTGATTTCATGATTATCCTTAAAGCCAGCTAAAGCCTTCAGTCCCAAACTTGGTTGAGTTTACTGATCACAAGATGTCCAGGTGCTGACCTGGGTCTGGCCTATAGGTAAGGATCTCATCGTTGATCTCATTCTCTCTCTCACTCTCTCTCAACACAAGATCTTACAAAAGTGAACAGTTACTAGTAATTATAATAAATGCAAGAGGCCATACAAATAAGTGTCCAGATCATAAAGGAAACACAGAAGCCTTGAAAGACTTAAATAAAGAAAAAGTTGTATTCAAAACTGAAATCTAAATTATTCCCTCATCTACTGGCTTCTCCACCTCCAAACATGACTATATTAATAAACATTGTGGACTGACCAATGAAGACATGAAAATATTAGCCTCCGCCTTCACTATTTATAACGTTTAATTGTTTTGTTAATGCACACAAATGGGACATTGACCCATGAAATTCTGTTTGATATTTGAGTGTATCTGATGTTATAATCCAATCCCACAAGACATATCTGCTTTGCCCCTGAGGGTATACTGCCATATAAAAATACCCAGTATTCACTCCTCACTTTATCTTCCCAAGATTTCCCCCAAGGTGGGCAGGGCTGCCCTTATGAATATGCCCAAACAAAATTCTAAAGGAGACTGTTTTTCTCTTGACAAACCAGCCGGGTTTCCATATTCCTCTCACCTCACGCTTGGCGTCTGCCCACCCTCAGGTGTGTCCTTCCAGGAGAATGGCTTGGAAAACTACAGAAAGTAAATGCCTTTGGTAGAATTATCAGCCAACACAATCTGAATTTCACATCTGGAATACCTTTTTCAGACCCACCTTTCCTACATACCACAAGGAATAATAACTGTGTCTGAGTTGTGCAAAGAGAGTAATAATGTGTGAAATTTTTTTTAAATTTCATAAGCAGGAGGATTTATTCACAGATGAATGTATTTTCAGTCTTCCCCTCCTTCCCAAGGGTTGTTCTTTTTTCCACTGGCGCTTTCTTTACTCCACTTCATTCTACCTGTCATAAGTTAATTGGCCCCAATCCATGGACAATAATACAAAAAATGTTTCTTATATTACATTTTTATAATGTGAAAAAAATGCTTTTTAAAAAACATTTTTTTTTTTTTTTGAGACGGTGTCTTGCTCTTGTCCCCCAGGCTGGAGTGCAGTGGCGCAATCTCGGCTCACTACAACCTTGGCCTCCTGGGTTCAAGCGATTCTCCTGCCTCAGCCTCCCAAGTAGCTGGGATTACAGACACCCACCACCACGCCCGGCTAATTTTCTTTCTTTTTTTTTTTTTTTTTTTTTTTTTGTATTTTTAGTAGAGACAGGGTTTCACCATGTTGACCAGGCTGGTCTCAAACTCCTGACCTCAGGTGATCTACCTGCCTTGGCCTCCCAAAGTGCTGGGATTACAGATGTGAGCCACCGTGCCCGGCCCATAAGTAATTTTTAAAAGCATATGTAGTCTTGATTTTCCCTTTGACATTTGCATGCCTCCCCCATTCCCCTTCGCATCTCATTGGTACCATTCTTAAGCTCCATCAAAGGCTGCCATCCTATGTCCCATGTACCTCCTTCCCCAACAGAGGGGCAACCCCTCTTTTCCTGGATCTCACACTGAGTTTCTTCTGTGAGCTTCAAGAAAGAATTAGATCAAATTCAGTTAAAAATATTACCATCTCCTTTGAAGCTCTTTTGGAAAAAAAAAAAAAAAAAGTTGTTTAAAAACTTACAATCACCACCCTGAAATTATACTTTTTGAATTCTTCTCAAGGTCTGCCTGTACCTTGGTGGATTTCTCTCAAATGGTGTCTTATGCTCTCTTCTCACATTCCACATTATTTAGAAAGAACTCAAGTGTTTCAAGAGAAGAGAAGGGCTCATAAGAGAATGGGATTGAGGAAGCACAGCTATATGTTTACCATCGTCACCCAAACCCCCACATTGATGAGGTAATCTGTCAGACTTAGCTCATCCATTATTGCTACATGTTGGGTGTTTTTATCTCCAGCCCCAGGACACCGGGTTGTAATGGAAGTACCTCTGCCAAGAGATACTGATAGACAGAAAAGAGGCAGGACCAGGCAAGCAAAGCCCCTATCTGATGAGGCAAAGTACATTTTTGGCTCTAATGTTATTGTATGTAAAGTAGGTCAAGAAAGTTATGTGAACTTTAAGACAGAAAAGGAGATGTGTTTACACTGGTTTATGACATGGCTACCAAGTGCAACTTGTTCCTGTGGAAGGGAAAAGAAGAAGAACCATTTCTCAGTTTAAATATTTGACTGGTTCGTCCAAAAGCTGTTAAGATGACAAAGAACTAGGAGAGCGTAGAGGGAAAAGACTAAGAGAATTCTATAAACTTACTCCAGACTTGGAAACAAACATTTAATGCAGGCCGGACAAAAGCATCTCAGCTTGCAGCAGTCATTCATTCTTTCTCACAGGCTCTCTCTCCTCACTTCCCCATCATCAGGCATTGTGTACACGTTTTTCCTGTGCCCCATCTGAGAGTCCCCTTATGGTTAAGTCACTGGATTTGACAATATCGTTACCTGGACAACTGAGGTATGGAAAACAGAGTTGCAGTTCAGATAAAGCTTCAACAGAGGTTCTCATTGTTCTCCCAGTTAATGTCCACCACCATACACACTGTAGTTCAGATTACATACAGATTTCCATTCTAAATGAGCTCCTAATTAAAAATAAAACCCTCCCTCCATCTGCTCATAACTCTCACAAACCTTTTTTTCCCTTTGAGCTCAACCTCTCAAGCTCTGTCTGTGCCCAAATGCAGATTACACTGTAGAGCCTGCAGTGCTTTGGCATGAGGTAAGAGTGACAGAATGTATTCTTTTTTAACTTGATTCTTTAAAAAAAAAATACAGTCTGTGAAAATAAATAAGGTGAAAATAACTTTAGATGCTACCTGCATACTTGGCATGTTACTAGTTCCGAAGAACAGCTCTTTGTCCAAAAACTCCGTCAAACAGGAAGGCTCAAAGCTGATTTTGATGCACATGTTATCTATTAAATTTGTAATTGCCAAATGGCCAACATGACTCGAAAGTGTGAAAAGGTCATTGCCCAATCATGTGGTGCTGCAGCTTGTATCTGATGGGGAGAGAGGGGTATGTGTGAAAATTATGAAGCAACTCAAAACGGTTTAGGCAAAAGCAGCTTTTGTCCCATACATAGAGAGAAGAGCTTTGTACATACCCCCTTGAAATTGCAGAAATTTCACTTTGCTCAATACCACAGTGACAAAACTTGGACGTAGGGATTTCCCCTTTTCGTCTGTGCAATTGGTTAACTTTCTATGCATTTTGTTTAAAAACAAATATTAAAAACTCCTTTTAAAATATGATTTCTAAGATCTTCTACTTCAGTCCTCTGCTCCCCTCCAGGACCCACCCCTTCGTCCAAAAGGACAAGTCAAGACCAACATTCACAGGAAAGGTAACTTCCCTTGTGGACACATAACATGATGCCCATAAGCATAGAGCAACTCTGGCTGCTGGAAACACTTCCACAGCATTGCAAAGACCTGCTTCTCTTTTCGTACTTCTCTTCCAAAGTTCAACTATGTCTTCTTTTTCAAGTGGTCCTCCTAGGAAAATCCTACATGTTTTGAGGATCTGGCAGCTAGCTTTTTATGCACTTATTTCACAACTGTTATTCGTAGGGTAAACTATGAGAGTAGTCCTCCCAGGAATGGGACTGCATACAGTCCCCTTAACTCAGTCCCTCAGACTCTCACGGTCCAGGGCTGTACTCAGCATTTGAGTTAGTCTTAGAACTAAAGCAATCCTGTGTGATGGCTCAGATGGCAGCACTCTCAGGCATCCTCACCTGTGCTGTCTTGGGAAGGCCTTTCTGGAGGCCAGACTGTACTCTGGCTTCCTGGGAGCATGACCATTGACTTAGGGCAAACAGTGACAAGTGACACAGGGCTTATGCATTCCTCCAATAGGGCTGAAATGCCAGTCCGTTGAGGTCAGCCTAATCTTGGCCCACAAGACTTTGAAATTGAGTACAGAAGATATAGTCTTCTTTTCTGAGGACTCACAATCCCTATTCCTTGTGTTCTTTCATTCTCCAGCATTGCTGATCAAGAATAGAATCACTGCATCTTCAAAAGAATAACTTGCAAGCACAAAGCAACTTTGGAAAAATAAATTGCCCTCCCCCCCATTGAATTCTTAGATTGATGTTATTTTCTTGGAGAAGAAGTTGACAAAGTTTTTATTCCATGAAACCTCAACTCATTCAAACCTCATTCAAGGATAGTATGAGTGTTTCTTCCATCACCTAAACCTGCCCATCCAGACAGGTTCTATGCCAGGCACAGCGAATGCCACCGTGAGAGTTAATGTGACAAACCAGGACTTCTTGGGATATGCCTACTTGTGAAAGACAGTGCAAAGGCATATAGCACAGAATCACAGATTTATAAAACCAGAAACAAACAGCAATGGCCACCCAGAGGAGTCCGTTTCAGTCATTCCATCATGGCAACGAATTTTGAAAGGTCTGTGTGGAAAACAGAGTTTGTCACTGATTGGGCTGGGATAAACTTGTGTGTGGCGGGGAAGCTGTTCTATAGAAACATTTTAAAAATGGAGTTTATATTTACCTGCATCGTATTTTAATTCAAATAAAAGAAATATAAGCACCAACTATCAAATACAATCTCCAGGTTTGCTTATCCACCTGCCCTCTTGTTCCTAAGCTCCCAAAAGCCCTTTCGGCTTTTCTCAACCTGTACCTCAGTCTGGCTATGACCACCCAGTAACACACTGTACCCTTTGCTGACTCTGAGCTTCGGTACACCCGGTATCATATTCCAAGACCCTATTCTCCAAACAAAACACATCCCATTCTAAAATAATCCAGTTCAAGTTCGCTTCTTGCAGGACTTTCTTAACTTCATAAGGTACAGATCAAATGACAGTTACATGTCTCTCCTGCCATTTGATTTCCAAAACAGATTTCCCATGAATCCCCAGCAAATCATATGGCCCATTAAGAACTTATTTCACATATAAACTGTGTTAATAAGCAACTCATTCTAGTTGAGATTAATGGCTTGGAAGCAAAGGCATGAAATCTTGCTTTTCTTTCCGTAGCATCTGTGGATGTAAATATGGTTACTGTGAATGGAAGATGGGATGAAAAAAGGCAACAGACTGAAACTCTGTGCTTGCTTATCTGTGTCCTGGGATTAACTAGATATTTGGCCTTGGATGGTCACTTCCTCTCCGTGAGCTTCCATTTCTTCATTTGTTATGCTGTGAAGACTGAGGTATATGATGGATGTATAATGGCTAAGTCCCTAACAAAGTTCTATGAAGAAATTCTTTCATTCATCTATATGATGGATGTATGATGGCTAAGTCCCTAACAAAGTTCTATGAAGAAATTCTTTCATTCATTTATTCCAGAAGCGTTTTCTGAACAGCTATGGTGTGTTTGCTTCTATGCTTGGTTCTTGGAACACAGCTTGGAAAAGACAATTAGAGAATTCACTCTGATTTTATGTGGCTTACAGTCTAGCAGACATCTAATAGTCCATTAATATACCCTGTCTTAGTCCATTTTGTGTTGCTACAACAGAATATCTGAGGCTGAGTAATTTATTTTTAAAAACAAAAGGTTTGTTTGGCTCACAGTTCTGCTGGCTAAAATGTCTAAGATTGAACAGCTGTATCTAGTAAAGGTCTCATGCTGCTTCTTGTTTTTTGTTTGTTTTTGTTTTTTTGAGACAAGGTCTCGCTTTGTCACCAAGACTGGAATGCAGTGGTGCATTCATGATGCACTGCAACTTCGACCTCCCAGTCTCAGGCAATCCTACCACCTCAGCCTCCCAAGTAGCTGGGACTGCAGGCACAGACCACCACGCCCAGCTAATTTTGTTTTCATATTTTGCGTAGAGACAGGGTCCTACTATGTTGCCCAGGCTGGTCTCAAACTCCTGGGCTCAAGCAATCCTCCTGCCTCAGCCTCCCAAAGTGCTGGGATTACAGGCATGAGCCACTGTCCCCAGACTCATGCTTCTTCAACCCATGGTAGAAAGTGGAAAGGGAGGGGGCATAGGCAGAGAGATCACATGGTGAGAGGGGAAACCAGAGAGAAAAAGTGAGGACGCCCTAGACTCTTTTTAACAACCTGCTCTTGTGGGAACTAATCCAATCTCTCCAGAGGGAGAGTTCCCTCACCCACATGGGAAAGCATAAATCTAGTCATGAGGGATCCATACAATGACCCACCGCCTCCCATTAGACCTCACCTCCCCACATGGCCACACTGCGGATTTCAGTGTGAGTTTTGGCAGGACGAACCACATCCAAACCCCAGCACAGACCAAAACAGATAATGACTCAAATGCACTATCAGTTCATTTCACTCATGTAAAGTACAGGGGTTTCTGAGCAAACAGAAAACTCTCCCCAGGTATTAATGCAGGAATTCATCGTCCTTCCATCTTGGTGGTCTGCTGTATGCAACACCTGGCTTTTAATATCGCCGTGATTATCTGCATCAAGCTACTGGGTAAGGAACTACAGGACCGGGAAGCCTGCACGTAGGAGGCAGTTGATGTTAGTCCAGGCGAACTCCACTGGTCAGTCATATGGTCTTCCCTAGCCGCAGGGAGAAGGCTGGGGGGTCTCATCCAGTTATATGCCTAGGAAGAAGAATAAACTGTTTTCATGAACAACTAAACTAGTCTCTGCCAGAGAGTCAAGAGAACAGAAGAGATGTGACAAAGAAAAGGAGATTCTAAAGAACAGAATTTAGGGAAGGCAGAATTCACATAAAGGCAGAGAGGATGAAAGAGGAAACAGAAACCAGGGCAACCCAGCAGCGTTCAAAGCGACAGAATTCAGTGATTTTTGCTGGCATCTTGTGAAGTTCTCTCCACATGCACAGCAACAAATAAGGTGAATCTTCCAGAGGATAATGGATCATCAGAGAGTACACGGCGACCCATGGTAGCTGAGGCCATCAGCACCACAGGAGATAAACTGCTAATACAGTAGCTAAAAGCCCCCAAAATTAGACCCAACAATTTCAGTTCAGCTAAGATATTCATCAAAAAGTCTGCATTCCTGGTGCAAACCAGTTTTTTAAATTGGTGGCTGCGAGCTGCATTCAGAAGTAGGTTGGATGTTTTTTGGCCAACAGCATGATTTAGACATTGGGAAAAGTCACGTAAGAAATGTGGATTTTTATGTTCTCTTGAATAATCAAAAGAGCAGGCAACATTGGTTCCTCATTCTTGAATAGCAGTAATCAGAAAATATTGCATAGCCACTAGCCTCCTTAGAGTAGGCGTGCTCTCTCAAATATATCATAGTCCCACAGTTTCTTTCATACATATTTTCTGCCTGAATCACATAGACATTTGAATTTGCAACCCCTGATGTAAATGTATAAATTCTTACCAATCAGAAACACAACAAGAACTAATTCAGGGACTTGGTCCTTATCAGGGTAGGACAGCAATCCCTATACAACACTCATACACACTCACACACGTATGCAACATGAGATGTCACTTTGCTTTATGTTTACTCAAGCATCTGTTTTCTGTAATGAATTATGAATTATTTTGAAAGCAGGGCTCAGAGCACTTGGCCCATAGTAGGTGCTCAGTTAAGGCAACCATAGCAAGTTTATAACGAAAGGAATCACTTGAAATAATAATAAAGAAAATACTGCAAAAGGTATTGAAATAACACCCCTGAGTCAAATCAGATCCTACCAACAGTCTAGATCCAGAGCCCAGGTAGAAACTGATACCCCTGAGTTTGTCAGTGTCCATGCTTACCAGCACAGCAGAGAGAGAGAGAAAGACATGAGGACAGGAGACAACACATGAAAGATAAATGGTGACAAAAAGGACTACTAAAAAAGATTTAAGAGGTCATTGGCAAAGTAACCTCGCCTGGGTGATGTCCTGCCTGAAATGGTCACTCTGGAAGCCACAGGTGAATAAGCCATTCCAGCATCACTCCTCCCCAACCCCATCAAAAACCTCCCAAGATCTAGAGACCTGTGCAGCAACACTTAGAGGTTCCCAAAGAGACCAGAAAACACCAATGCCACCTACTAGAGGAAATTCCTTAAGTGGCTTAGGGAATGGTTTCATTAACCACTACTTATCTACATTGTAGTTAAGCAAAGATTGATTGCGTGGAATGGAACTGAAAGGAAGTGAATTGACTTTACTGAGAGCAACTTAGCTAGCAGATATCCTAGCCTTCCATAAGCTCTATGCAAAGGACTTGCCCCTGCAGAAGGCACTAAGAATTATCAAAACCAATCAAGTACATAAACAAGTCCCATGGGGATGATTAATCCTTGTTGAGAAGATGCCAGGGGATAAATGATGTGCCAACAATTCTACAGTAACTCTAATAGTTAACCATACAGGGAGATGGAGGCTCTGACCCGGGCTGCCAGACCAGGCAGAGTGGGAAATTCTGGCAAGGTAGCTGGTAGGACCAGGCGTGTCTGGGCTCAGCACAAAGGTGTTAGCTTAGCCTACTGATATTTTTCTTGGACAATAACGAAACTCTTACTGGATGTATCTTTCTATTCCCTGTCATGCTAACTCTCCTTTTGACTCTCCTAGTTTTCCAAGAGGAAGAGAGGCAAAGCTGTTGTTTTCTCACCTTTTCTGGGAAAACTAATGCAGAGTCCTGGGCATTTTCAGGATCTGACAATAGTCTCACTCATTGATTCAATCGCGGTCTATCTATTGACAATCTACAGCAATGTAAGTGTTAGATGTAAAGTAATAATAAAGATGTGGTATTAATTCTCATAGAGCTTACTCTTTATTTTGGGAGAAAGATAGTTAATAAGTACACATATATCTTTACTAATTGTGGTAAGTGTTTTTGCAGAAAATGAGTATGATGTGTGTGTAGAAAATTACAAACCACGCCGGTAGCCCAAAGCCTTTTAGAAAAACACTGAGACCTGAAGGAAAGAGGGATATGGCCAGAAGAAGAGCAGCTAGGAAGACTGTTCCAGGCAGGGAAGCAGCCTGAGAAATCCTCAGGAGTCTGGGAGTCCACCAGGAGAAAACACTGAGAGCCTGACCCCAGAGGAGATGTGCACACTCAAGGGTTGCACAGCCTGGCCTGAAAGTGAACTGGAAGAAAAGGAAAGAAAATTAATTCGAGGCGTGTTTGTAACTCTCAGGCATTAGGGTCTTCATGGGTTTCTGGGTACGGCAGAATGGCACAGAGCCAACCAGAACCCGTGATCGGCTCACCCTCACATAGAAAGGCCACTGTGGCTGCTCAACTGAACACACAAAGCATCCTTCTCATGCCCAGAGGAGAAACATGGGTCAGAACCAGCCCTGCTGGAGGCAGCTGGGAGGATTTTTGTCCTGTTCCTCACACAGCAGCCAGTCACAAGGTGTTCAGACGGAATTTAAAAGGTGCTGGCTGCGCCCTGGAACAAATGCTCATGGCTAGAATCAGCAGCAGGGGTAGGTGACTGGCAGAAGCGCACCTGCCCACGGCTGGCCCAGGTGAAAGGTTTACGATAGGAAATGGATTTGAGAGCCAGGTAGTTTATTATTGGGTCACAAGTTCACATATGAAAAATATAAACAGACATCCAGACCGGGAGGCTTTTCACAATGGACAAGGTTCATCCTTTTGGTCTGGCAACCTTCAGAGGCATTGTTCTGAGCCATTTCCTTCAATCCAAGGAGACTGAAGGGAGAGGTTCGTTTTCATTGCTCTGATTATCTCCTACGTAGATGCCCTCAGGCACTGGATATATGTTAGTTTTGTTCTATTAGAAGTAAATAAATTTGTTTAAGGGTAATATAGCATGTCAAAGTGTCACCTATGTGGTAATTTCAGGCCAATAGGATCAGGTCCCTTTGAAAAAATGTTAAGTCCTTTCTAAAGGGTAAGAGATTAGGGGGATACCTTGCAAAACCCTTTATCAAGAGCTTATTTAGTTTGGCGTTTGCTAAAAACCACTGATTGTCTCTGGCAAAATTTGGACATAAATTCAGTGTTATTCATGTATAGATTGAGCCCAGTCACTACACTCAGACCCAGAGCTTTCCATTCTCCCTGATTTAGGTTTTGCTGCAGAAACAGAGGCTCATAACACGAGTCAGGGTGCACACACATATCCAGCCCATGTCATCTTGCATATGAGTTAAATCCACCAGAATCCAATGGAAGGTCTGCTTCGCTAGGTCACAATGAACTTTGATCAAGCCTGTATCTCACCAACTGTTCAGATTTGTTTGATATTTATTTATCTGTAGGAGTTATTTCTGCATAAGGAGACCTTTCAACAAAATTTCTGTGTTTATCAGGGATTACGCTCCCCATTTGCACCTGCATATTTATCAATATGTGTCTGTCTGTGTGGGTGTGTCTGTGTCTGTGTATGTGTCTCTGTGTGCCTTTGTGTGTATCTGAATGTGTCTGTGTATATGTGTGTGTGTGTCTGTGTGTGTGTATGTGCACTGAAACTGCAAAATACATCCCCATTCAGGTCCAGTAGTGATGAGGTTTTGAAGCAGGCATCTTTCATTTCATCAACAGTCTACAAACAGACTGAGGCAGAAATTTACCAAATATTTGGTTTGGTCCCTCTGAGGTGATGAAAACATAATTTTTTACGAACTTTAAGAGCAGTGGAACGCTTTCCACAGAGTGATAACGTTACCCCAAACATGTCGGCATATGCAGTTTTTCAAGTCCTGACATCTCTTCTCTGCAATTCTAGACAGGAACATAACATGGCAGCAGGACGACTCCTGCAGTGAACACAAAGGGCATTGAATTCCTAATGCTTTTCCCCAGTGGCAAGCAGCAATGGAGAAGTCAGGGTTCCATCCTCTCTGCCCATAGCCTTCTAGCTCAAGAAAATATTTAGATCAAAGACCCATTTGTCACATTTTGAGATACTGCAAGTTGTCTTCACTTGCCTAACTAAGCATGCCTAACTCTGGAGACTGGGAAGGCAGTGATGGGGAAGGTAATGATGAGCCACTAAAATAGCTGAAAGATTGGAATGATTGTTTTTTATTTTTTTCGAGATGGAGTCTCACTCTATTGCCCAGGCTGGAGTACAGTGGCACGATCTTGGCTAACTGCAACCTCTGCCTCCTGGGTTTAAGCGATTCTCCTGCCTCAGCCTCCCAAGTAGCTGGGATTACAGGTACCCGCCACTATGTCCAGCTAATTTTTTGTACTTTTAGTAGAGACAGGGTTCCACCATGTTGGCCAAGCTGGTCTCGAACTCCTGACCTCAGGTGATCCACCCACCTCAGCCTCCCAAAGTGCTGAGATTACAGGCATGAGCCACCGTGCCCAGCCTGAATTTCATGTTTGAGATTTGTCATGATAAGACCTGCCGAGACAAGGGAAAGCTTGTTATGTATTCCCTTTCTCTCACAAAACGACTCTTCAGTGAGTCCCACGTGGTCACTCATTTGATCAACAAACACTCATTATGTGTCAGGCACTGAGGATGAATAGAACAGAATTTGCAATGTCATAAACGGGGATATTGGTCAGGGTGGCTTTTGAGCAGTCCCTGGAGTCAAGATTCCTCACAGTTCTTTACTTTTAATATTTCCCCACGTCAGCCACACTGGACTAACACAAAAGTTGGGACACCAGCCTACAGGGAGGAACTGTACCATCTGTTCAACTGCAAGTTCAGTACAAGACATAGCACAGTAGACTATGTCATCACTGGTAGACTGTTTCATCACTATGTGCAAAGTTCCTTGGGACGGAGGTGCTGCCATCTCATTCCCACCAATCTTCCTCATGGCACCTCACCTCTCCCAGCAACCCCAACCTGCCATCCTCATCCATCGCCAAGCTGGCTCCTGCCACTCATCTTTATGTATTCAATCTGTTTCCAAAACCTCCCTCCAAGAAGCTACCCATCCAATTGCATTTCCCTTTTCTGCAAAAAGTTAAGTACACAGCAATTGCTACATGCTTTAGAGGTTTGCTTTGCCAGGAAAGTGCTGCAAACTGGCCCCCAGTAAGGAAATCAGGGTGAGTCACTTGGAGCTCTTGGCCTTTGCATTTCAGGCTATTAAATCCAAAATCCTAAGGAGTCCAACCAAGGTCCAAGCAGAGGAGCTGGAGGAGGTCCTTCCTAAATGTTAGGGCACCTAGAAACATTAGCCAAACAGGTCAAACAGAACTCCATGCTTTTTGTTGGTAGAATTTGGAAAATTACCACACACTGACAGGATGAAGAGTAAAGCCTACCACACCTTATTTGACTGTAGCAGAAAATTTAACAGTTCTTAGAGAAATTATTTCAGCTCCTCTGCCTTGGCAAGTACATGAGAAAAGTAAAAAGAAAAGATAAACATTGATAGCCCTCATAATTTTATTTTTTTGTTTTCTTTTTGAGACAGAGTCTTGCTCTGTCACCCAGGCTGGAGTGCAGTGGCATGATCTCGGCTCACTGCAACCTATGCCTCCCAGGTTCAACCAAGTCTCCTGTCTTAGCCCCCTGAGTAGCTGGGACTACAGGTGCACACCGCCACGCCCAGGAAAGTTTTTTTTGTATTTTAGGAGAGACAGGGTTTCACATGTTGCCCTGGCTGGTCCCGAACTCCTGAGCTCAGGCAGTCCACCCACCTCGGCCTCCCAAACTGCTAGGATTACATGCGTGAGCCACCGCACCTGGTCCATAATCTATAATATAATACCACAACTCAGGACACCAGTGACGTGACCCAGAGACATGTGATGGGATTGAGAATTTGGAAATTGAGCAAGAAACCAACTACAGTTGCCATCAGCAATCAAAAAGTGACTACAGGAGAGGAAAGAAGGTGAAATGTCTGTCCTCTTGCTCACCTATCATGTTTTAAATACAGCCTTTGGCGACAGAAGCAAGAGTAAAGTAATGGAGGTGATACTGGGCTCCCGGAGAAAGAGACTTGACTTTTCACCCTTCACTAATGGCTGTGATTCTGTGAAGACACTGTCTCCTCTCTATTCCTCAATCCCCCACAGAAGCACGCCCTGCTCCATGAAGCCCTCTTAAGTTTCTCCTGCCCACACCCATATCCCCTCTTCTGAATTTCTAGAATACCTACTTTTATGCCTCACAATGTGAAGCTTTTTCAGATTTTTTTTCAGGTGTATTTGCCTCTATTTCTTGACTGAATTTTGATGCCCCTAAAACAAGAACCGTAATGGCTTTTTCTTTGGACTCTCCAGCACAGCCAAGTTCAGAGCTGAATATTTCATAAATATCTAGGGTATACTTTGGTGGATAATTTGACTTGAGTTTTCCCAAGAGCCACTGTCCATACAGGGGAGTTGATGGTGTATCTGCATTCAGTTATTTGGGGCCTTGGTTTACATATGTCTGCTTAGACTCAAGGACACCTGTTTCCAGTTTCAAGATGAAGCCTTGAATAATGTATCAAACTAGGCATTCCCTGATGTTTCTCTGTCTCTTTTGTCTTCACCCATGACCAAAGCCCATATTCCAGGGTCACATGCACAGCAAATGAAGAACATCCAATAGTGATAGAGCCCATTCTCATCGAGCTCATAGCTTCAAACTTCCGCACCAAAAAGGTTTCTCCATTTTTCATCAAAGCTGAAGCTCACTGGACTACTTTTAGGTATAAACATGGCCCATTAGGGGGCAAAGTTGGCCAGCCTGGTCCAAGTAAAACCATGTGTTTTGAACACACAGCAGGGTTGCTGAGCAACCTGCTGATGACAGTGCTCTTCCCATGCACAGATGCCTCAACGGGAAAGATTTGATCCTCTGGTAAAAAGTAAAAAAAGATTATGTATGCAGTAAGTTCACAGCAGGAAGATTTGAGATATATAGGGTAATTCACTGTACCAGTTTGCCTGAGATGGGGCCTTTCCATGCTAAAATCAGGAAAGTCCTCAGCACCCTGGGACTAGACATTGCCTAGACACAGACTGGCAGAGTCTAAAAGTCAACGTTCACCCTTTTACACAGGCCTCCCTCTCTCTACTCACCTCAACTGCATCATTGGATGCAAAGTCAGGAGCTGCTGGCACCCAGGGGATTCCCCGATCACTATGCCTGTTTCCTTTGGATTGCTGTCAGTACTCCCTCACTGCCCAGTTTCTCTCTAAAGTCTGTCTGCAGGCAATCTCATCATTGCCTGTGGCTTCCCTTTACTTTCATAAATTTCACCACCAAATCTATAGCTTGGTCGTGACCTTCACCTTCAGCTCTAATCTTTCTCTCTAACTGTCCATCTCATGTCCGCATCCTCCTTCCTGTTGGCTTCTTAAGCTCAGGAAAACTAAACTAAACCCGATGTTCCCTCTTTACCTATTCTTTTTTTTACCAGTTCTATGCTAATGGCTCTGTTATCCTCCCTCCTCTGCCCACTTCTCCGCAGCCTGCCTTCCAAGTCTACTCACGTTCCAGAGGCTGTGAACAGACAATTCTCTTGCTGACCATCACCTTTCTAGGCCTTCAGTCATCATGGCCCCAAACAATAGAATTGTATCCCCTTGCCC
This sequence comes from Macaca mulatta, assembly GCF_049350105.2. Lineage (NCBI taxonomy): Eukaryota > Metazoa > Chordata > Mammalia > Primates > Cercopithecidae > Macaca > Macaca mulatta. The sequence goes on from NC_133412.1 coordinate 16,640,677, forward strand.
AAATTTCCCTCACCTCTCGTCCTGAACTCACCCAGCACACCACTGTCACAGCTCTGATTAGATCATTCTCTGCTAAACACTTGTGATAAATCGTTTCTTCTTTATCTTCTTGTGTTCAAGTTCTATATGCCCTTCAAACCCCAAATTGTACCTTCCCCATGAAACAGTGTCTACCCCTGTAGAAAATAATCTCTTTTTCTAAATTCCCTGAGTACTTTTCTATTCTACTTATTATTGTTATTTCTGCACACTTTTATCTTCTCTTTGAAGCCAAAATAAGGGAAACCATTGTATGCCATTCACCTTTTTATCCCCTCTTAAAATAATGAAGGAATCAATAACATTCTAGAAAGATTTAACCTGGTGGCATACTGCTTTGCACAGGTGCTGTTGTTTCATTTTGACCTATGCCTTCCATCCGCTTCACCCCATGCTGGTGAATCACAGTCAAAGCCCTGAGAGCTGGGGCCCCTCACTGACCTCGACGTGTGCCTTACCACTGCACAATTCCCAAATGCCACGGCAGGCCAGCAGGGCTGAGGGAAAGGGACTTTGCTTCTTGGAATTGTGAAATAGACATTCCCCTGATGAGCAATCAAATTCCTTCCCTGCCTCTGTCTTCCATGCCATCACAATTAGCATACTTCCCTATCATGGGCCCAGCACCATCCTTTATTTTCCCATCTTCAACACCCCCTGGGTAGCAAGGGCTCCGGGTTTACCCTGTCTCGTGAAACAAGAAAAAAGTATTCATTTCTTATCTCAACATTTAATTATTTTACACAGGAAAAGAAAAGGGCTGGCCTAAGGTGGAAACAGAAGACACAGTGAGTGCTTCTGTGAACTCTTGCCAACCATATTTCTCCTTATTTCTATCGACCCATCCATCGTGGAGCAAATGTTCGGAGGTTCAGAGAAGGAGAGAATATGGACTTGTTTGGGGGTGGTTTTTCCCCAATTGCCACATTTTCTAGTTTGGATCCCAGGTCTCGAATCCCAACCATCACAAGAATGGCGCACTCAGTCAGAAGAAAGGCCTCTGGTGAAGAAACTCCCTGGGCACTTGGGAATAAAGGATCAAGACTACAGCCCAGGCCACAGCTGCAGGGCAAGCTGAGCCCCACTCTGAAACCACAGCTGAGTTTCCTTTCAGTAAGCATCCTCTTCATCCAATAAATGTTTATCAAGTGACATTACCAAACACTTGCCATGTGATGTTCAAAATAGCTCAGAACGGCAAGACCTTGGGCATGGCACGGGCGCCAGTCAAGGTGCTGAAGCAGGGTTTCAAAGAGCCCTGCTGTGCCACGTATTGCACCTTTTGTTCTGAATTGTGTGTGTGGGGGGTGTGGGCACAGTTTTCAGGTGGGCAGCTGGGGTAGCAGAAGGGGAACTCAGGGTATATAGGAGTCAGTTATTTGCCTACTCATATGGAATTGTGTCAGTTTAGTAACTGGCAGGGCCAGGCCAGTGTAAACCAACTGAATAGGAGTCCTTGATACAATAATGCACAAAATAGAAGGAGGTCCTTTACCTCCTGGACCCCACAGTACAGTGCAGGAGATCGATATATATTAATTGAATAATCACACGAGCTTTTGTAAGGTCTCAGTGGGGATAAAGATTACCAAATATAAAACTGTGACTGTACAGAATATTACAAAGAAAGGCATTCATTGCAAGGAGAGAATGCGATATTAGATTTGACCCTATTAGATGGCTCAGGAAAGGCTTCCCAAGAAGCAAGGTTTAGGCTAAGCAAAGCTGAGATGACTGGGAGTTAGCAAGTCACTGAGGGAATAACAGCATTCTGAACAGAAGGAAAAACATGCAAATGTCTTGTGTCAGCAAGAACTGAAAGAAGAGAGGTGTGGCTAGAGAGGAGACATGAGAAAGAAAGTAACTTGAGAGGAAGTAGGAAGGTGAATAGGGCCAATGTGGAGCCTTGTGGAGTTCTGTTCATCTCAAAAACAATGGACCGTCGCTCCAAGATTCAAAGCAGTGTGGTGGCATCACCAGATCGACATTTTGCAAAGGCCATACTGACTGCTATATGGAGAAGGGCCCACCATGGAGGAGGAGGCTGGAGGCAGACACTTCACTGGTCAGCACCAAGGACCCCTGAGGTCCTGTATGTGTAGCATGTTACTAGGCAGGACTCTGACAGGTTCTCATATCAATGAAAATAAAGTGGTTATGGAGTGGAAAGTGCATACTGGTTTAAAAAAAAATTATATGCTATCAACTTATGTCTTAATAAACTATGATTTATTTAGCACATACCCTAAGAGCCAGTGCCTGACTAAACATTCCCAATGATTGCCTCTTTAATATTCAGAACAACTTAGAAAGCCAGGCATTACTATCTCCAGTTTACAGATGAGAACATCAACATGCAGAGAATTAACTAGCCAGGGAATCCACAGCCCAGGATTAAAGCCCAGGCCTTTCTGATGCCTGCACTTCTGCTTGTAACCCAGTAATTGTTATATGCGAACCTGGTGCTGGCTCTATGTACCTGCTGGGCCTTCAGGACTCAGTAAGATGCTGTCTTGCCCAGAAGGAAGACAGTCTGATGAGAGAGAGAGAGAGAGAGAGACACACACACACACACACATTTTTGCAAACAAGTATATGACAAAGTGGCATGAGCTTTGAGGACACACCATAAAACTTGGTATAATATTTTTCTTCATGAAAAATTTATATTTAGTATTGTGTTCAGCTCAGTGTCTCTATTAGGTAGAAATGGACAAAATTGAGAGCCAATGTCGGTGAGAAGCTTATGTGTGCCAAGTATTATGTTAAGTGCTCTAAATATATTAATTTAGTTTAATCCTCAAAGCAAATTAGGAAAATGGCAATGTTGTCTACATTCCATAGATGGAGAAATTGAGGATCATATAGGTAAAGAATAAAACAATATATTAAAAAACAGGATTACGAGTAGGAACCAAGAGAGGACAAATTACTCGAGAAAGAAAATCAAAGTAATATGAAAGATCGGTAACATTAAATCCATATGAAACTGGTGATATGCTCTGAAATGGAAAATTAAACCCCATGTGGATGCAAGACACAGCGCATTAAAACTGACCCCAATCACCAAACCACAGGAGTGTGACTGCAAAATACGTTAGCTTCCCAGAGCAGGCTCTATGGGCAAGCTGTTTCTACTTCTTAGAGTTGTTTTGACATTAAAATGTGAAAGTTCGTAAAATAAGGAGGGAGGTGGAGGCTCCAAGGAATGTTAAAATAATTTGTGGCAAAACAGAGAAAGCTAAATATTCATTAAGGGGCTTTCATTTCAAATGATCGTTTTTCCATATCAGTGGCTAAATTGGGGAGCAGGAAGAAGAGGATGAAACTCTTACTTAATCCCTTTTCTGAATTTGCCACAGAGAATGCAGAGAGGAGCCCAGGGACATTTCAGCCTCTCCCGTGTAAGCTGGGGTCTGAGATCCTGCACAGGTCTCCCTGGCTGCTCATCCCGGCACGGGGGCCAAGCTGGCTTTGCCAAGAGCCAGCGTGCCGGCCCCTGCCTTCTCCAGCACTTACCCAGGGATCTTTTGCATCTATTTTTCTCCCAGAGGCAGAGCTTTGTTCTGAATTATAACTTCATTATTTTTCCTTTAAATCCAAAGGACAAATGTTGGACTCCAAAATCCTAGGAAATATCTAACATCCAACCCAGCGAATCTCCATAAATTATGTCCTGCCTCATAGACAAGTTGTCATTTCCAAAAGTCAGGCGCGTGTGTCTGTTCAGGGAGCAGTCTGGAGTGAATGCCCTCCCCTCTCTGGTTTTGGATCTAATTGACTGGCAGGAGGGAGCTATTTTAGCTCAGTTGGGCTGGGGGCACTGGTAGCCTTGCTGCTAGAATTAATCCTCTCACTCACTGCCTTCAGAGCGGACGTTTTGCTGGTTTCCTAGGAGGAAAGTCTACATGCTCAAAGGCCTGCCACCTGCCTGCCCTCATTCATTTACTCATTCGTATTTTTAATCATGAATTCTTTGTGTCTTCCTTGAACACCTATGAGCCAGGCATGGAGCTAGACACTGAGGATACTACATCAGTGAGAGTGAGAGTGTGACTCGCTGAGTGAGTGAGTGAGAGAGAGAGAGAGAGAGAGAGAGAGACGGAGACAGAGACAGAAACAGAGAGAGACTTACCAGGACACAATAGGCCAGGACAAACCAGGGACACCTGATGGCATTCTTGCATGGAAGGTGGTATCAAAGAATCCAAGATGGCAAAAGAGAAATGAGGAGGAGCTGAAGCATCCCAAAAACAAAATGCACATGCCCCAGAAAGGTTGCATGGGTAGGCCAGATCTCTCACTCACTCATAATCACCAGCTGAGGAATCACAGGACACCATGCTGGGCACTGAAAGTTACAAAATACCAAAAAGGTGAGCTTCCCATACTCAGGATGCTCACCACAAAGGGCACCACCCGACTCACACAGACACAGGGAATTCTAGGAGAAGTGATCCATTAAAGTCATTTCTCTCTTGATGTTCTGCAATCATCTCCTCACGTTCCTTCTTGCATGAGATTCCTCCCTGTACCCCCTTTTCCTCCTCTCTTTCAGTTCATCTTCCACACCCTTGTGAGGGTTATCTCTAAAATACCAGCCTGGAAAAACACCTGCAAGGGTAGTTCCCAAACTGCTCTTCAGCAGCCATTGAGGTCTAATTTTGCTGAGCCTCCAGATCCATCAAATCAGAATCTCTGGGGATAGGGCCTTGGAATCTGCACATTAAACACATTTTAGAATAACTTTTAGGCATATTCCAATTTGAAAAGCAGCTTATGAGTAGAAAAGTTTGCCAACAAGGATGAAGCCCCATAACAAAGTAGGAACCTTCCATCCCACTTTGTCTCACCAATCTCATTCTATTATCATTATTTGAGTTTACACACATATACATACTTCTTGAGGTTCTCAAGGGTATGGGCCGTATCCTATTCATCTTTAAATTCCAAATGCCCAAAACTTGGTAAGCATCCTATCAATATGATAGTTGAACTTGGGATATTCAAATTGCACAGATAAAGCATGTAACATCTTTCCTTTACCCTTCTCTTTAAAAAAAAAAAAAAAAAAAAAAAAAAAAAACTTATTTTTTCTCTCACCCTCAAGAAAGGCATATATAACTGGGGAAATACATAAGTGATTGAGTCTTTCAATTCATGAACAAACTATTTCCTCCCATATATTTAGGTCTCTAATTTCTCTGTAAGTTTCTAAATATTCTGGTTAGAGGTTTTACATTTCTTTTATTCCACTTGTCCCTAGATATTTACTGGTTTTGGCGTGGTATTAATTACTTTATGCTTCAGATTCTAGTTGTTTGTTGTAGATACATAGAAATACACTAACTGTTATATATTCACCTTGTATTCAGTGACCTTGTTAAAATCACTTGGTCATTTTAATAGTTTATCTGCAGATTCTTTAAATTCTCTGCATACACATATAGTAACAGCTTATTTTTCCCTTTTCACTCTTTATACATTTTATTTTTCTTGCTTTATTGCACTGGTGACTTCTAGTACAATGTTAAATCGACATAGTGACAATTTACATCATTCTCTCATTCCCAATTTCAGGTAGAATATCTATTATTTCACAATTAACCACAATTAATGTTTCCCATAGATTTTTTACAAGCTAAGAGTTTTTTTTAATTTTAGCCATTTCCATGGGTATTGAATTTCATCAAATATTTTCTGCATCCACTAATAGGATCATATGGTTCTTTTCTTTTGTAATACATGCTTATATAATAAATTACATCAATTTTTAAATGTTAAACCAACCTTGCATTCCTAAGATAAACTCAAGTTGTTCATGACACAACATCATTTTCAAATGTCACAGTTTCATTTTGCTAATATTTTATTCAGTATTTTTATGAATGAGAGAAGTTAGCCTGGGACTTTTTTTTAGCATATTTGTAAAATTTTTATATCAAGGTTTGCTGAAATCCATTTTAATACTCCATTTTTATAACAAGGTTGACAAGAGTTTTGCCTTTTTTACTTTGGAAAGACTGTGATTCAATCCTCTCCATTTTACACAGAAATGGAGATGTTCCTTCCTTTTCTTTTCTCATACACACCTTACCTTTCAGAGGAAACACATTGATCTATAAGAGGATAAGGTGGCTGAGATAAAACCAACTTCACGGATATGGAACACTCTCGAAAACTTAATTTAGTAATATGTCCACCAGCTTTGCATTACAAGCCTCACATGCATGTTATTTAATCTGTGATTGTATGTGTGTGCATGCTTTGTCCTTAATAGTAACACGTGAATAGACTTAAAATATAACACTGTATTTTATTGCAAATTGTCTTTGCATTTTCATACCTATTAACTCCATTGACCAATATACCTACCCTTGAGTTATATAGGATATGCTCAAAATATCTAATCCTGCTCTGCTGTATTCAAGCAGACCTTCAATACAGATTGATGGTATTCTGACTATATAGAGAATCATTTTATGTTTTTACCCAAAGAACTTATTTCAATATAAATGCAGGCTAATACTCCATTTTCTACACTCTGTTTTTGTGAAAATTAAATATTTCAGGTAGTGTTGCCATTGTTAATTTGCTTGATAAGTTTGCCTTGCTGGTTCTCTTCTGTTAAGGCAAAGTGAAGTTTAGAATACAGTTATTTACAGTATTTGGCAATTAGTAAATGCCCAATAAACACTTGTTAAGTTAATGAATAAGTCAACAATGAATAAATGGAAAGTTACCCATCCTCTAACACAAAAGTTGGCAAACTATACCCTGTGGGCCACATCCAGCTCACTCGTTAATTGTGTAAGTAAATATGCATTGAACACAGACAGGTTCATTTGTTTACAAATCATCTCTTTCAGAGTTCAATGTCTGCTGCTTTCAGAATTGAAGAGTTGCAACAGGGACTATATGGCCCACAAACCAAAAATATTTGCTGTCCAGTCATTTACAGGAAGTGTGCCAACCCCTGCTCTAAAACACAAAGTTTGATAAATAGTTAGAGAGTAGCCAGAAGGTACCCACACCGAGTATGCAAATGAAATCTCTTCAAGTTTGTTGTTGAAGGAAAGGGTTGATACCAGGGGCATCAGGTAACAAAAACAACTGTTTTGTTTTGTTTTGTTTCATGAGGAAACATGGTCAAGTCTATAGTCAAAGGTCACAATGAGAAGGCTCAACTCTCCAGAGCTGACACTCTTTTCTAAATCACCTTGTGTTCTCCATTTTTTTCCCGTCTCCCAGAGGCTCTGGTTAAATCTTTTCCTAAATTTCAGTGCTTTCATTGCCTCTTTTTTTAATAACAGAAGTTTACTGAACTCACACAAAACAGTGATTTAGCCAAGTGGATTGTGACAATTCAGCAGATGCTTAGGCCATAACGAAGAGTCTCTCACGTGAAGCTCTCCTAATGTCTTTGTTCTCAAAAGAAAGCATCCCTAACTCTTGAGCCGAATTGGTCAAAAATCCAATGTGCCCCTAAGTGGAAATTCTACAATGTTGTAAAATGCCTAAGCAACATTTGTTTTCAATTGCCATTATGCTTTCTCCCCATTAAGGAGGAAATTCTTGTTAGAAAGAATTCTAGTGTCAGTATGTTTCATAACACCAAAGGATAAAGTAATTTGGAGAAAACCAAAACTTACTTTTTAAACACATAAATATGCTGCTTTCATACTGCTATTCATTTTTTCTGCATGACATAGTACACAAAGAATATCAACATGTCATGAGAAACAAATGGTAAAATCTGCATCTATTCCGAGAAGAAGAAAAAAAAAAAAGATAACACCACAAATGATACTGGATCAGTCTTCCGCTAGTCAACAAAACTTAGTAATTAGTGAATCCCTCTTATGTGGCAAATGGTGGGGTTTTTCTGGTCTTTCAATATGATGATATCTAATCATTATTTTAAATTAAAAGACAGATTTTTCTTAATGCACTAAATAGTCCCAAAAGTTAAATATATGTAAGAGCAAAAGAATAGAGAATAATTAACCATAAAATAATCTAGGGAGTCAGACAATGTTTAATAAGTACCCATTTTTTTCTAAGGACTATATTGGGAACATTAGAAAAATGCACAAAGAAAAAACATTTTAAGTGACATACATATTATAATTCAGATTTGCACTACAAGTAAAATAGGGAGTTTTTTCTTTGGAAAATACTTCTTTCCGAAAAGATTTACTAGAGTCTTTGTTTAGAAAAACGAGCAACCCTGATAGCTTTTTTATTCAATTCATAAAATTTGCATTTACTTTCAACCTTTTAGGACACTTTGCGCATTAAGAAAATTATACCTTAAGCCAGGCACAGTGGCTCATGCCTGTAATCCCAGCACTTTGGGAGGCTGGGGCAGGTGGATCACCTGAGGTCAGAAGTTCAAGACCAGCCTGGCCAACATGGTGAAACACTGTCTGCACTAAAATACAAAAATTAGCTGGTCATGGTGGCAAGCGTCTGTAATCCTAGCTACTCTGGAAGCTGAGGCAAGAGAATTGCTGGAACCCAGGAGGTGGAGGTTGCAGTGAGCCAAAATCGCACCATTACATTCTAGCCTGGGTGACAGAGGGAGACTCTGTCTCAAAAATAGAAAAAGAAAAGTATACCTTAAAATATAATATGTTAAAGTCACAACTTAGGGGAAAGATGAAGAAAATAACTAGGAAATAATATTTTCTTTCCTTTCGCATGCTTCAGGCAAGTCTAATCCCAAACACAAAAGGAAAAGGGCATGGAACGCAGACACAGAAGAAAGAATTCCTGAATCCTTGGTCTGCTGACCGTCAACAAATCAATGAGCATTTAAAATGCTTGATCTGGGTAAAAAGAACTTAAATACAGGGCCCTGTTTATTTCCAAGGACTCTTGTGAGGAAAATATGACATAAAATAGGTTAAGTGGATTTTATTAATTGAAAACCATCAAATATTTATTAGACAATATTGGTAGAAAACACCAATAAGATATTAAGAAAAAAATACCAAGTATGTCTTCTGAGCCTCTCAAATCAAACTATGGACAGCTACTTATTCTATTTTTCATGCTTGCAGTTAATTAGAGTTGGCTGTTCATATTTGCAGGTTTGGCATTTGTGGATTCAACTATGGATTAAAAATATTTGAAAATGGCTGGGCATGGTGGCTCACGCCTGTAGTCCCAGCACTTTGGGAGGCCAAGGCAGACGGATCACCTGAGGTCAGGAGTTCCAGATCAGCCTAGCCAACACAGCAAAACCCCATCTCTACTAAAAATACAACAGTAGCCAGGCATGGTGGTGCATGCCTATAATCCCAGCTGCTCAGGAGGCTCAGGCGGGAGAATCACTTGAACCTGAGAGGCAGAGGTTGGAATGAGCTGAGATCGTGCCATTGCACTCCAGCCAGGATAACAAGAGCGAAACTCCATCTCAAAAAAAAAAAAATTGAAAATGAAATTTAGAAAGTAACAATGCAAAATAATACAAATTAGAAGTATATTATAGTATAACAACTATTTACATGGCATTTACATTGTATTAGGTATTATAAGTAATCTAGAGATGATTTAAAATATACAGAAGGATGTGCGTAGGTTACATGCAAACACTATGGCCATTTTACATGAGGGACATGAGAATCCATGAATTTTGGTATCCACAGGGGTCCCCTACAGTTATCTGGGAAAGGCTGTATGGTCTTAGGTCAAATGTCTAACTTTTTTTAATGGAAATATTCTGCTATTTGGCAATATTAATGCTTATTCTACTAAGATAAAGTTTCATATAGAAACTTTGTTGTTAAGCTTCTTTGTGTTGTAAATTTGTCCAGTGGTGCAAAGAAACAGATTTCATACATCAGAAGGAACTGATGGAGTATAAATGGGTAATCATAGTATCCATGAAAATTTGAAATGTCCTCATTTCTGTACTCAAACATTACACTTTGGGGAATTTATCCTATAATAACACTTGCATAGGTACACTATTTTCACTTTCCCTTAGTCATCTTAATAAGTATAAAAATATTAATTATAGTATTATTTTAATAGCCTATATTGTAAACAATATAAATGCTCTTCAATACATTAACACATACATTTATTAATTGCTTAAATTATATGTATTCAAATAACAGAATGCTCTTATAGCTTTGAAAACAATAAAGCAGCACTGTGTAAACGTACTAATGATAGCCCCTAAGATACCAGAAAGTAAAAACAAAGCAAAACCAAAAACAAACAGAATATTGCATAATACACTACTTAAAGGAAAATAAAGAGATGATATGTGTGTTTGTGTTTCTGTGTGTGTGCGTGCACATTAGGACCATCTCTGAAAGAATTATACAAGTGGTAACAATGGTGGCGCAGGGAAGTAGGAAACCGGAGGATGGGATGTGACAAGACTTACATTTTATTTTATACTCTTTTATTCATTTTGAATTTTTATTCATAAACATATTTCAAAAATAATTTTCTATAAGCAAAATTGACAAATGAGATTTCCTATCACAACTTTAGGTTACTTCACTGACGGATAATGACTGGAACATTCAGAAAAATTCACAACTAATTTAAAAAATTACATTACACCTTCTTTTTCAGAAAATCTAAAACATAATGGTTTTTTGTTTCCATGATGATTTCCTTTGTTTCTATTCTGGAAAGTTGACATCCTTGGAACACTCAAGCTTCCAAATTAGATTGTCATCTCATTTGTGACAAGCACTGAGGAATTTTCAGATGATAATTGAGAGTCAAAAAGGCCACAACATTTTGCAAAGGTTTCCAGGCTGTGTGGGAACATCATAAAAAGGTGGTTCCTCTCAAAAGCTACTGAGATGACTACCAAATTTAAAAAAGGAAGAAGATAAAATAATCCAGACAGATTCACAGAATCCTAGTGGGGACTCATTTCTCTAGAACCAGAGGAAGGTCATGCCAAGAATCATGTATTCTCTATTTTGCCCCCTACCTTGGAGGTAAGAGAGCAGTTCAACGGGGGTGGAAGGAAAACATACGAGGAAAAACCAGGGCAGGTCTGAAATGTGGATGTGAACATCAATGGGGCAAGGAACAGGGTGCAGTAAGGCAGGCAGATCATATTGGTGTGTCCCAGCATTTGTGTCCAGTCGATCTGGTCTGGTGTGAAAAGAACAACAGAAGAAATATCTAGGCCGTGGTGAAATACAGGTGTCTGGAATTGGCACAGTCTGACAATTTGTGGGGAGAGAGTTTTAATCTAATTTAAATTAGGATTCTAGTTTTAGCTAAGTGACCCTGGGCTAGGGTCTAGCTGTTGGGAAGAAAAGCCTAGAAAACACTAGCTGAGGTTCAGCTACCTGTGTGTAAACCTGGGTAGAGGCTGAAGCCCCAGCATAGAATAAACAACATTGAAAGACGTAGGAGGTGAGGATGAACTTGGTGAGCAACCAGGAGAAGACCTCACACTAGACATATGGGACCAAGAAGTCCAGCAGCAAGGCCAAATCCAGAACCCAATCATTGTGAGTAATTTCTAAGTCATGAGCCTTAATTCTCTGCTTTTTTATAGTCTTATTTTTCTTTCTCACAGAACTCAGTCTGATGTATTCCATTATTATTACTTGACTAATTACTCCAAATGAGTATCTCGCAGCCTGTTCTAACATGCAATCTCCAACACTCCTTTCCAATACTTGTTTATTTCTTTGCTTGTTTGCTTTGTTCTCTAACTACAAACTAGACACTTCCTCTGGGATGTTCCACCATCATTTTAAACTCAACAGGTCTTCTTAAGCCAAATCCAACACCTTCCTTTCCCTTCTGTCTTAGTCCATTTCTGCTGCTACAACAAACTACCTTAAACTGGGTAATTTATAAATAACAGAAATTTCTCATAGTTTTGGAGGCTGGGAATTCCAAGATCAAGGTCCAGCAGATTCAGTGTTCAGCGAAGGCCCGTCCATCATAGATGGTACAATCTAGGTGTCCTCATATGGCAGAAGGGGTGGAAGGGCAGAAGAGTGCTCCCCTTCAACCTCTTTTATAAGGTCTTATTCCCATCTGTGACGACTCTGCTCCCACAAGTTAATCACCTCCTAAAGGCCCTATCTCAATATTATCACATGGACAATTAAGTGTCAACATATGAATTTTGGCAGACACATTCAGACCACAGCATATTCCTTTCTTCCCACTCCCCTTCCTCTCTCCCAGCTTTTTTATTCTGTTACTGGTATCTCCATTCTGTCACCCAAGTTCAAAATCATGCAGCTGTATTTTTGCCACCTTCTTAAAATAACCCAGAGTCACAAAGTTCAGCATTCATTCATTCAAATATTGTATCGAATGCAAACTTAGACAAAACCTCATTTCAGGTACTATCCCTTCTTAGAAATGCACCTTCTTTCTGTTCATTCCTACTTATTCCCACCACTATACACTCAAGGTCTTCATAACATGTATCCAATTATTGCAAAAGCTTCATATCAGGCCTCCATGGTTCTGATTTCTATATCTTTTAATTCATTCATTTCTTTACATTAATTTTGAGGTACATTTTCATGTAGGCACTGCATTACAATTCTCTGGTACTTAACTGCCCCCCTCTCTAAACTCTATGCTCTTTAAGGGAAAGCCCACATTAATCTCTCCTACCATCATATCCCAGAGCCTATATCAGTGTATGAAATATAATAGCTTCCAAGAAAATTCATTTAATAAATTCTTGAGAATGTTCAACATCTCCCTATAACTTGTTGCATCAAACCTCTACATCTCTGCTTAGTTCCCGTGTGGCCACAGATTGTCTGTTGACCCATACTTCCCATTTCTTCACCACCTTCTTCCTCCATATTCCTCAGGCTCATTTCCTCACTCTATGCTAATTCCCATCTTCACAAACTTATCCCCACTGTCCTATTGCCTGAAATGCCTGTCTTTTCCTGCCCATCCAGAGGGCCTTGACTCTGCACTCGGCTGCAGCAGCTTTTCCAACTAGAGAAAGAGGGCAGTTGCAGAATGACAGCCATCCCTCTCGCTGCCTTCTCAGAGAAGCCTCCATTGCCCCCTCCCTTCTCACAGTGTCAGAGAAAGGATGTGCTCTCTCCATCCTAAGGTTCTGGCAACTGAATGCAAGTCTGTCAACGATGCAAACAGAGCCAAAGGGCAGAAAGCAAAACCTGTCAGAGGCTACAAAGAGGTCCTTCGTCCAGCACCACCCCATAACACCCAAGTTCAGCAGGGCAGGAGGGGAAAAGGGCAAGGAGGCTCACAGACTCTGCTATGCCAGAGGTTAGCAAAAGGACACCAGCATGCATTCACTGCCTAATTCCCCAGCCAAACTGCTTCTTGGGTAAAAATTGCAAATTTGGCAAACCTATATTTTGTCAACAATGGTTCTTCAATCCCCTCAGCATTATTACCATCTGAAAGCTAAGAAGCTGGAACAGCTTTTCAGGGATGCTACAGCCAATGTGTTTGAGGCTAGAGGCAACTGATCATTTCAGAAACCCTTCACCTATGGGTCAAGGAGGCAGGAGCCACATCCCAAACATCCACCCCATCCTTCACAATTGCCATAAAGCATAAGTTTAATTAAAACATTTCGTTACATGCCTTCTCAAGCACCAAACTCTGCGAGAGATTCTAAGTATAGAGAGGTGAAGAAGAAGTGGCCTCTGGTGTCACAGCAGCCCTGGCATCCCAGCACATCCACCCATGAACTCAGTTACAAGCCCACAGAAGGCTTCCCATCACCACATTTATCCCTCTGGGGATAAACTCCCTGTAGAACCCACTTTCTTTGCCTCTCTGACCTTACTTCTGTAGAGTTCTAGAGCTTTTTAAAAAAAAAAAAAAAAGATAGTGTCTGGTTCTGTCACCCAGGCTGGAGCAGAGTGGCGTGATCTTGGCTCATTGCGACCTCTACCTCCTAGGCTCAGGTGATCCTCCTCCCTCCTCAGCCTCCCGAGTAGCTGGGATTACAGGCATGCATGACCACACCCGGCCAATTTTTATATTTTTAGTAGAGATGGGATTTTCGCCATGTTGCCCAGACCACCGGTCGCGAATTCCTGACCTCAAATGATCCACCCGCCTCAACCTCCCAAAGTCCTAGGATTATAGGCATGAACCATGGTGCCCATCCCAAGATCTAGATTTTCTTATGAACTGCCCATCTTACTGACTTAATGTTTTGCATTGTTCACTTCTTCCTTAACTCCAAAAGCTCTCTTTTGACCTTGCACTCTGATTCCCCTTTGCCTCCAGCTTCTCCCATATAAATTCTTACAGGTCTTATTCTTCCATACAGATTCTTACAAGTCTGGCTATCAGAGTCTCAGGTCGGGTGATGGCTGTACAACATGGTTGTACTTAATGCCACTGAGTTGGACACTTAAAAATGGTTAAATGATAAATTTTATGTTTACCATCACAATACTATATATACATATATATCCATCCCCCAAGCCCAGCCAGAGCCCCTAGACCCGGCCCTGGCAGCAGAAGCAGTCACCTGTGGTGAAGGAACTCAGACTCAAACAGGAGAAACACAATTTAACGTTCATTAATTCGGGGAGAACTTACTGCCCATCTAATACATGTTAAACACTGAGAATTCAGGGAAGACCATGAAAATATACACTACTGTCTTTATGAAGTTTAATCTAGTCTGGGACATAGTCACCAAGCAAACAGGCACAAAATTAAGTAATTCATTAAAATACTGATAAATGCAATGAAGGGAAGTACAGGGTCCTATGAAAGCACAGAGCTGGAGGATGGGACTTCAGAGGAGACTTCCCTGAGAAAGTCACCTTGACACTGAGAAGTGAAGGACAAGCCATCATTTCCCAGGCAAAAGGAGTATGGTGGGAATGGTGAGGGTAGGGCGTTCAGGCAGGGAGAACACCATGTATAAAATAAAGGACCTGTCACAAAAGGTGGGAATTAATGTGGTTCTTTTGCGGGACTGCTAGAAGACAGCATAGGGCCCAAGCAGAGAGGCGAAAGACATTAGGCCAGCTGCTTGACACAAGCTCCAATAGCCTGAAGCACTAAACCTCCATGAAAAGTTAATATTTTGGCCGGGCACAGTGGTTCACGTCTGTAATCCTAGCACTTTGGGAGGCCAAGGTGGGCAGATCACCTGAGGTCAGGAGTTCAAGACCAACCTAGCCAGCATGGTGAAACCCCTCCCTACTAAAAATACAAAAATTAGCTGGGCATGGTGGCACATGCCTGTAATTGGGAGCTACTTGGGAGGCTGAGTTAGAAGAATCGCTTGAACCCAGGAGTTGGAGGTTACAGTGAGCCGAGATCGTGCCACTGCACTCCGGTCTGGGCGACAGAGCGAGACTCCATCTCAAAACAAAAAAATAAAAAACAAAGAAAGAGTTAAAATTTGGAGGGAATCAGAGACTTTGAAAGCAGAGGAAGAAATTCCAGGCATTCCAGGCACAGAGGCTACCCTAAGCAAAGGTTCTAACGTGGGAAATGCCAAGGGAATTTGGGGACAGGAAGTCATCCTGTTTTAATGAAGCACGCACAGAAACGATAGGGAGAGGAAGATGGCGGATGTGAAAGATAAGAAGGAAAGTTAAATAGAGTCCTTCATCAGGATGGTTGTTTCTAGAACCACAGGTAGGAATGGCCTCCCTGGCTCCCACTGCCTTCTCCCATCTCTGAAGAATGACCCTGCAAATCAAAACACCAGCTCTCAATCACTTTTAGAAAATCAGCACCACAACCCAGAGGGACTCAGCTCTCCAAGGCCTCAGGAGAGAGCACTGGAGGGAGCCCTCTCCTCTAGTTAAACCGTTTGAAAGCAGTAACAAAATTAGCAGAAGAGTTCAAATGATGGCAGGCTCGGGGGCCTTGGGACCAGCACAGCACCAGAGTCTTCGATACCAATAGGTCACTTTGAGCCTTTGCTGGGATGCAAGCGGTCAAAAGAATTGAGCTGAGAGACTGTGAGATCCTCAGCTTGGCAGGTGGAAGCATTCCTGGCTGCATCTGTTAGCCCCAGATTTGACAATGGAATTCTGAAAAGCTTTGCCTTTTGCCATTTTGTGTTCACCTCAGGCTCCAAAAGACTCTTTTGTCTCAGTGGACTGTAAACACTCTCAGCAAGCTGGATCACTTATCCAGATGGAGGCCAAGTATGAACACATGAGGATATCATTAGCCTCTTTTTCCTGATAACAAGGAAGACTGTTCTCCAGAAAAGTACTGCCCCAGAGGCTGGCCTGCTAGGACACAAGCATCCTTCAGACAACAGTCTTATCTGTGGTAGGAATCCAGCTCCACTTTCATGGGATACCTCCTCCTCACAGGCCCTCAGAGGAATCCGTCCTGCTGGCTGGGAGCTGCCAAGACCAGAGTGTACTCCCCACAGAAGTATACTAAGGGGGCGCTCAGGGAACCGGACCTGCAGAAACATGGAGCGGGGTAGCGGGGGAGGGGTCTCCATTTCCACCACCATAAATTGTGATGCTGGAAAGATCTGTAAAGTTTTTCAATTCAGCTCCTCTGCTCCTCCGATGAGGAAATTAGTCCAGGAAAGAGGACGTGACCTGCCTGTGCAGAGGCCATGTCTCCCATCACTGTCCTGGCTACTTCATGGTTCAAATTTTCATCAGAAAAGTTCATCAGAACCAGCACATTTGTAAAATTGGAGTTTGTACCCATTTTAATAATTAAAGATCTAGTATTATTTTATAAACAAATAACAAACTTTATAGTAAGATCTCTGGTTAGTTTTTGAAAATGGAAGTTGTAGAGAAATTACATTAGAGGCATTTTTCTAGCTTCGGAGTATAAGTTAAAAATTATAGATCCTTTTCTAAGGATTAAATGGCCTTGAAGAGTATTACAAAATAAAAGAGAAGAATTCTCCTGAGCCATGTAGAGACTAGGCTGCTGACTCTTTGGGGGTGACATTTTGCCCAAAAACCATACTCATAGAGCAAGTCCTTTGGATAAAAGCAGCCACTTCAGGGACCCAAGTGTCATCTCCCCACCTTCGTTTCTACACACATCTTCCTAATAGAGTTTTATCATCATTATTATTATGACCATGTAAACATAGTTCATTGGTGAGCTTTTTTGAGCTTTTTGATTTCTTAGACTTCCCCTCCCAGAATTAACTCTTTCCCCCCACCTTATTTGGCTATTTGAATCACATACAAAGTCTTCCTGTACCCTAAAACTGTTTTGTAAACTGCTTCTCAACATCATTTTCTGCTTGGATAAATTAAATAAACTATTGATTCTATTTTTTCTCTACAAGCATCCCTTGGGGAGCATTTAAGATCATACTTGGCGGCAACTTGAATTCCCCTGATTATAAAGGTAAAGACCTGTAAACCTGTTTCCCAGGCCTTGCATCAGAAGTCTGTTTTATAGAAAAAGAATGTCATGATGCACAAATGCTAGCGATACTTATTCTCCAGCCTGGAAAAATAAATGTGGAAGAAATAAGGATTCTCTAGTGACTTAGAGCTCATTTGGCCTGAGACCTTGTACAGTCCCCTGACCTGTGTGCCCATAGGGCTGTAACAGAGAGTATAGATGACTTCATGTCTGAAGGCTGGATTTGAATCCTGCCTCTGCCACTTACAACCTATGCCAGGAAGGACTCATCACTGAGCCTCTTTGCTCTTTGATATAGTTTATTGTCCCCGCCCAAATCTCATGTTGAAATGTAATTCCCAGTGCCAGAGGTGGGGCCTGGTGGGAGGTGTTTGAATCATGGGGGTGGATCCCTCATGACTTACTGCGGTCTTCACAGTAGTGAGGGAGTTCTCAGAAGATCTGCTTGTTTAAAAGTACATGGCACCTCCCCAACTCTCTCTCTTGCTCCTGCTTTCACCATGTGACATGCCTGTTCCTGCTATGCCTTTTGCCACAAGTAAAAGTTCCTGGAGGCCTCCCCAAAAGTCTAGCAATGTTGGTGCCAGGCTCGTACAGCCTGCAGAACTGTGAACTAATTAAACCTCTTTTCTGTATAAATTACCCAGTCTCAGGTATTTCTTTATAGCAACACAAGAACGGCCTAATACATTCTTACTCTATGAAATGGAAGCAGTGATATCATTCAAAATACCAACCAGAAATGAGAAAATGAAATATCAAATCACCTAACAGAGATCCAGACATATAACTGATACGGAATTACTGTTTACTGAATTGAAAAGCATTAACTTACTCCTCCTGAGCCAGCTCTCTGGCAAGACAACTCTGAGATGCCTTAACATTCGTACAACCCTCTTAAAAATATGAATGCAGACTCCTCGGATACATGGAACCAATTTGTGAGCCTTCTGAAACCTTGTCTTCTAAAAAGTACCCCATAGCAAGCAAAATGATTTTAGAGCACTTGAATGTCAGGGTTGGTGACGACTCTACCAAAGCTTTAAACACACGAAATTTGAAAAAAAGATTGCTTCTTCTTCCCTGTTTCTGTGAGAGCCATTTATCCAAAATCAGCTACTGGATCAAAAAGAAAAATAATTGTCCAATAATATTTATCATCAGTATCCATCAGAATGAAACCATAGCCCATGGAATAAGTATTTGGGAAATTTCATTTGTAATACCACACAATAGGCCAACATTAGTTTTTAATCACCCAGTCATTCATCTATTACTTCCATATTTAAGATGTGCTAGGCCAAATTGAAGATGATGATATCTCCATTAAGCCTCTTCCGATCCTCAAAAATATCTGTTTCTGAGTCTATTTCTGAGTTTCAAATGGACTTTGAGATTATGGAGCTAGGGAGTGTATCATGGAATGAGGCTCGTTCTAATCCCCAAATAAACCTTCTCGAAGTGGAATCATGTGGAGCTCTCTTCTCACATTCCGTTCTGAGCTGTGTTCCCTCCAACTATACCAACAAGCCAGAGATGAGCTAAACCCAGCCTGACCACTCTGCTTAGCCAGGAACTGGCCACTCTGTCACGGTTGGATGAAGTTTAACAGAAAGTCAAATTAATTCTCACAAAACTGACAAGAAACAATCTTAAATGAATCTCAGAAGACGCCCCCTAAAACCTACTAAATTTACATAATTAATCGAGCAATGATTTCCAACATGTAAGGTCACCAAACCTTAGAATTTACTCATTCAGCCTAGAACACTGAGAAAATTCCTCCCAAATGCATACTCTTTGCCCCCTAGCCACAGGTGTAGCAGAAGAAAAATTAATTAGGGATCTCCCTCAACTTCCAGCAGAGGATTTGGATATGGTAATTTTCTATAAACCTGGACGTTAACATTCTTTTGTTAACACAGTTGTAATGGAAAATTGAACAAAATGCAGAACCACAAATAACATTTCACATAGCAGGCAATCAGACGCATGGCACAGTAGAACAGTGAACTTAGATTCAAGGCCTGCTTGGCCATTTTCTAGCTCTGTGGCTTTACACAAGGAACTTTCCATCTCTGTGCTTCAGTTTCTTTGTCTGAGAAAGGTTAATACCTCCCCAGCACAGACTTGTTTTAAAAATGTAAGAAGATACCAGAAGTGAAAGCAACTTTTGAAATGTAAAAACTTTATCCTAATATCCTATTTGTATCGAGTCCAAATGAATATACTGCGTAGTTGGCATATATCCATTTTCTATTTGAGATGGGATAAGTTAGGAAGGTGAACATTTAAATAGTGTTTGTCTCTAAATTCTTTTGAGGCTCTCCAGACCACACCATTGCATTAAGATGACACTCAGTGAAGCTGCACACAATGGGTACCTGAGACTTCATAAGTAAGATCTCAGGATCTCACTAGAAAAGGTCGTTTCCCTGTAATCCTGTGTATTACACAACCACAACAAACCTTCCTTCTCTCCACACCCCATTCCACTTGCTTAGAACAGGGGACAGCCCTTTGTATAATGTCTACATTTTTAGTACAGCTGACACATGGATGATCTCTATTTTAGGTTTATATTTGTACTTCGATGATGACCAGGCAATTTTTCTCTCACCTAGTTCAGTCTTCTAATTTTTAACTGAATTCTCAAGAGTAATCTGTTTTTATTCCCATCTCTTGTTTTTTGGTCTCCCTGTCTCTCGGTTTCTCAGTCTCTCTTCCTCTGTTTGTTTTTCTGTTATGCAAACACACACACACACACACACACACACACACACACACACCCTGATCCAGTCCTTCAGTGTCATAATTTAGATCCTAAGCCTTCCAGTGAGATTTTTGACTTAGCATCTGAGCCACAATTCACATGTGACACCCTGCACTTCTTCCCAGGCACGTTTCAACTGCAGGCTCTGTATTATTTTGGTTGGTGTGTTATCTGTACACAGACACTCACAGCAAAAGAAATTACTCACTGGTGGAAAGAGATGCCAAACCTTTAATTTAAAAACACCAAATGAGTAATTCTCAAAGCATATTTTTCTCCTTCAACCAGGACATTTTAATTATCTTGAAGTAAACAGGGAGCCTTACAAGGGTTACTCAAATTGTTCTTTCAAAATTTTCCCTCCCCTATACCTAAGGATTTCCACCTGCCCTAAAGTTCTTCATGAAGTGAGCCTTTGTTTACCACCCATGTGATAAAAATCCCATAAAAATGGGGAGGTAAACTTTGCATCCATTTCTAGTCCTAAATTGGCCTGAGGACTCAAGAGAACCCAGAAGTAAGCAATGACCCATCTCTTTGGCTAAGTGTGCACTGACTTGGCCCAAATGGTCAGGCTTCCTGCCTGTAGCTACATAGTTAGTTGTGATAAGGAGCAAAGAAAACCAAACAGCTTCAAGGACTAAAGCATACTTTCTACTGAATGATTTGTGCTGTTAGTGTTGCAGTCTGATAAGCAAAACACATTTCCCTTGCCAGAGGAGGCCTATTACCAGAGCAGAGGCACAGGAAGCTGAAAACATTTCACACACAGTAGCAAGGAGGAAAGACCTGGAGGTGGGTGGTTTCAAACACGCATCTAGCCTAACTCCGAATTACAGCTGCCAACAAAAGGCTTTTGCCTCCCCTCAGTGAGTGGTGATACAGTCGAGTCACTATAGAGCCACTGCTGCTAGGAAGTGGCTGAGTACTGAAAACCAGTCACGGACTGTTTACCAACCAGACAAGTAGAACTGAGAATATAATCTTTGTACCATACATAATTCTCTTTAATAAGCCAATGCCCTGAGATTAAATATAATTTACCCAACCCAATTAAACAGGCCAGGGTCAGGGGATCATTAGGAATTTGGGCCCTTCATATTTTCAGCAATGAATCATGAATCGTTTAAAGTTTCACTTATAAGGATGCAATTTTCCAATCAAAGGATTAACCTCTTTCTTTACTTCTAGAAACTTTTCAGGTTATCTCTCAATACATTTTTACTCTTTAATTTTCTCTTCTCTGGGATTTTAAAAATGTAATTTGGAGCTTTCTTCCAGATCTCTCAGCTGCTCTTTTCATTTTTAAACCTCTTTATCTGCTATCCCAGTCATTCCTTTAGTTTTATCTTCAGTTTATAATTTTCCCTTCCACCATGTCAACCAGTGCTGGTACAAGGGTAAGACAAGCAAGGTACTCTGAGTATACAATATAAGAAGTCACTCACTGTTGGGCTTGCGCTAGTTCAGGGTTGGCAGCGACAGTGAGTGCCTTCTTACATTTTGCACCCTGGATACCTTCCTTGCCTCACCCTAGACTGGCCCAGATGTCTAGTCTACAGTTCACCTTATCACTTACAATTTCTATTTCAATGACTACACTTTTCACTTCCAAGGTTTCTGTATATTAATCCCTATCTATTCTTAAGAATTCTTTGTTCCCTTTCCCTCTTTTACTTATTTGATGATTCAAGAATTCTTATTTTAACCTTTTTTTATATTGCACCATTATGTCTGGTTCTTCATGCATGTAGTCCCCAGATTCTTAGGTCTGTTGACTATCCTCATGCCAGAAAATATTCTTGTGTGCGTTGTAATTTTTCTTGAAAGCTTCCCTTGTTTGGGAGTTTTGTTTCTTTTTGGTAGACTCCCCTCCCTGTCAAGTCGCCTTTGGGTTGGTTGCCTTACCCTGGCACTCCAGGTTTGTGTCCCCAAGCCAAGATGTAGTGTCTTATTCCCAGCCAACACTGACAGTGCCACATTGAGGCTGGTGGCTGCGTGCAGCAGGGCCTGGCTCCGATTCCTGTGCAGATGTCTCTTCTCCATCCCAGAACCACAAGCAATCAGGCCCAATAATGGGTAGTGAGTGAAGCTTTTCATGTTCAATTTACTGTTAGAAGCTGTGAACACTGATTTCAGCTTTCGCTGAGAAGTCCTTCACAGGTGTTCTGCCTTTTGTGGAATAAGCAACGCCTTCATCAGCAAATGGTCTTAGAAGCTGTCTCCAATGTTTTTGAGTCTGTGTGTGTGTGTGTGTGCACGCTTAGTATATGTGTATGTATATGTCCTGTGTGTACACACATTTAGTAAGTGTGTGTGGATATGTTCTGTGTGTTTCTTATGAGCTAACTGCCTTTAGCCTCTGTTCACTACTATAGGTTTCTGTTCCAGGTCATGAATTAATGAATAAAATTAGAATTCAGGAGTCCAATAGACAAGCAGGGCAAAGAAAAAGTTCTTTCCTCCAGCAGAATTCCACCTAAAAACTACAGAAGGATGGCGGGGTTGAAAGATCATTCATAGATGCTAAACCCAGCAGGCAAAGTTTTATGAGAAACAGGATATTTACACAGTATCAAAGTATCTCCCCCACAAATTACTTATTAATTACAGGGGAAGATAGTAACTTTGCAGCGGAGAAAACTGGCAGACACCACCTTAAGCACATGATCAAAGTCAACATCACCAGTAACAGGACACACTGACATCATGTGTCTCCCGATGTGCCGAGAAAGACATAACATCATTTTAATGGCATTTTCACCAAAAGTGTATAACCTGAATCTAATCCAGACAAAATGCTAGACAAACCCAAATTGAGGGGCATTCTACAGAATATTCTGTACTCTTTTAAAATGTCAAGATCAAGAAAGACTGACGAAATATTCTACAATAAAAGAGACTAAAGACACACAACAACTACTCACTGCCGTATGCATCCTGGATTGAATCCTGGCTGAGAAAAACATAGCCATAAAGGGCATTATTGGGATAATGGACAGAATTTGAATATGGACTGTGGGTTCAATAATAATACTATGTCAATACTATGTCCCTGTTCAATTTGATTTTGATATTTGTATTTTGGTTATGTAAGCAGCAGCTCTTGTTCTTAGAAAATAAATACTGAAATATTTAGGGGAAAGTACATTATGTCTCCAACTTACTCTCAAGTGATACAGAAAAATTAGAGGGTAAACACTGGCTCTGTGGGGCAGAAATTTCTTAGATATTACAATGGTTTGTGGCTCCCCAAAAGGCCATACTGTACAAACAGATACACAATATGTCTGTGGTCTTCAACTTCCATGGGGTAATTAGGAAAAAAAAGTCTAAAATGCCTCCTTGAGGGAGCAATAATGAAAAAAAGAGATTGAAAAACACAGGCAGAGAAAGAGACAGACACGAGAGAGAACAAACTCAAATGAAATGGTGATAACCTGGGGAGAGGAAGAGTATATAGGGATTTCCTCTTTTAAGTTTGACATTTTTCAAATTAAAAAGGTACAAGAAAATTAAAAACTAACTTTTCAAAGTTAAAAGGTTGCTATATGCAAGGTTAGGAGCTCAGTATTATTTAGAAGCAAAGCATCAACAGGAAAATACATTGGTCAAGGAAATATCCACATAGTCATGTATGTGTTTTTCATTGTTACTTCTCTAGAATACGCTGTGCATATGTGTATGTGTCTGTGTGTCATTAATGTGGTTTTGTGACTCATGTATAGTGGGTCTTCTCACTGTCTGAGGACAGCAGTGGCTCACTTGGACCATTTACTTCCTTAGGAGACCACTTTATGTGGAAGATGGAGACATTCAGTTTCATGAAGGACAGAACAAAACAAAAGTTTTGAATAACGGCAGGTAGGATGTAGGTTAAAATGCAAAATGAATGCTTTAAGAATATAAGCATTGGGAGTAGAAGTTACTGAGTTGGCTATAAAATATTCTCTCAAAGATATTTTTAAGATGTTTTAACCGGGCCGGGCGTGGTGGCTCATGCCTGTAACCCCAGCACTTTGGGAGGCCGAGGCAGGCAGATCACGAGGTCAGGGGTTCGAGACCAGCCTGGCCAATACAGTAAAACCCCGTCTCTACTAAACACACAAAAAAAATTAGCCGGGCGTGGTGGCAGCTACTAGTGAGGCTGAGGCAGGAGAATCGCTTGAATCTGGGAGGCAGAGGTTGCAGTGAGCCGAGATAGTGCCACTACACTCCAGCCTGGGTGACAAAGACTGTCTTTAAGAAAAAAAAATAGGTAGTTTAACCACTAGATGCACACCTGTAAAAGGACAATTCAAGGACCAGGAGATGAATGAGAAGAGTTTCATTGATTTATTCATGCTTTCAGGGCGCTAGGCACTGCTGGCTCAAAGCTGAGCAGGATGTGACCTCTATCTACAGTGAACTTGCCAAACTAGTAGAAAGATTAAGATTTATCTCTCGGTATCAATATTGTCATCTTATTTCACAGTCTTGGTCTTATGACTTCTAACATTTAACCATTACCCTAACTGCTGTCATCATAATTAACATGTAAATATTTCTTAGTGCCATTGTCACTGTACAGCTACCTTCGCAAAATATTTTCTAACCACTAGTGACAGCACAATGCAAAAACAGGTAAGGAGGTCTGCATTCTACAATCTTGCAACCAGGTGTGTTGAAATGGCAGACAGCCCCCTGGGCAGCCACACAAGATTCAGATTACTAGAATCACTTGAGGTCCTGCTTCCAAGTCCAAAGTGGAAAACTGACTCTGTTACTGCCATTGGATTCCCTCACTTGATTAATTAACTCAAAATTGCCTCTCAGTGGCAATCCAAACTTCTGTTTCTAATTTCCTTCTGTGCTGGAAAGTAAATAGGCCTAACCACATTTTCAAGCCCCTGTGCGTGGGTCTTTTGTGCTTATAGCAGACCAGTATCCACTGGAAGACGTCTGGGCCACTGCCAAGTTGAGTATTCAATTTCTTTGTTGTTTTTCAGGATAACCTAGCTAACCGCAATCCCTTTCCACCATTCCTCTGCAATGTGCTTGAAATAGAGCCAAGATCCTATCCTACAAAATGCACAAGAAAAACAAAAAGGGAGGAAATAAATAAAGAAGGGGTCATGGAAAAAATTAGGGTTTGTGAATATTGCCCCATACATATTTTCTTTTTACATTTTTCTCTCATGACTTCTCAAAAACATTCAGGCCCCAAATGCCTGATCATATTCAGGAATAACTCCAATGGCTTCCCATTCTCTCCTCCCCACCCAAGAAGATTATAGGATTATGCACATGAGGTAAATTCCTGTGATCCTATTCCTTGGGGCATATGCCCAAGCTTTTGGCTTTGGGAGGTGGGGTGTGGGGTGGCAAATGCCTAAAAGGTTTTGAATGACTATCCAAAGAGAAGCTGATGGCTTTAGCAGACCTGTGCCCAACACGTGATGTGTGACTCCTGCCCTCTCAACACCATCTCCGTGCCGCTCCCTTTCTCCCACACCCCAGACAAATAAGAACAAAAATGAGTCTCTGCACACTCAAAAGGTGAATTTTCAAAGACAAGTCTTCCCACATGGAAAGGATAATGGCATCATGCCACAGCATGTGCAGTAAAGAAGGACTCAGGGTGTTACACATTTTCTCTTCCAATGGGTTCCAAATGTTCTGATGGACAATCTTATTCTTCCCCAGCAAACCTTCTGCTCTACACCCGGCTGTAGCTGTTAATACACTTTTCAATTTTCCTCAGGTCCCCAATAACATGAACATCAGCATGAAGGCAAGAAAATATAGGCAGGTGCTGGGGAGAGCAAATAGTTCAGTTGGAGAAAGGGCACATAAGGAGCAGCAGTAGCAAATAAGAATGACCGGGAGTTTGGGATCAGACACATGGGACCATGAGTACCAGGTCAAAAAGTTCAAACTTTATTTGATGATGAAGCAACATTAAATACTAAAGGTCAAGCTTCAGGAATGTAACTAATTCAGAAGAAACACAATGACCCATAAAAAAAGAGAGAGAGCCAAACACAGATTAGCAAAAAAGGAATGCTTCACCTCAGCGATGGATTCTTATGACTGCCCACCGGGAGCCAGGCATTAAAGGACAAACGGGAAGCCTATATAAATCATTATCTGACAGAAAGAAGCTCATTTATTCTTGAAAAGAGAACAAACATTCTAGGAGAAATCATGTGGACTCTTTTAAGTGCCATTAAATGACACAATGGGAAAAATCTTCAACAATATTTTTATCACAAACAGAGATGCAAAGTCACATGGTTGCACCGTTCTCTCATACTGACATTTAATACAGGCTCCAAGCAGGAAAGTATCATCTAAGAAGACAGCTAATGTGATTCATTTATGTGGATTTCTGATCTTTCCTGATCATCGGGAAATGATGAACTTGAGACACCTAGAAGAATGAGTATCATACTTCTATCAAATGTCACTTCTGTTGGCCAGTCACTAAGGAAAACAGATAAATTGGTGTTTCCCTGCCTGTTGAAAGTTTCAAATTGAGTAGTGTATATTATTAGTTAAACAAAGATCTCTGGTTTTCGATAGGGTGACCATATGTAAGTTGGTACTTTCCTGGTTTATGCCTCCTACCCCAGAATAATTATGAGTAGCCCCTCCTTTCTATCCAAAACTACCCCAGTTTAGATGATAACTTATATGATCACCTTAGTTCTAAATATCTGCCAAGTAGAAGTTGCCACACTGTTATGCAAGTTTAGGAGCTCAATTATCTTTTAAATTAGAATACAACCCACCTTCACAAGTAATATCTAACTTGATGACTATTGAAAGATTTGCTGAGGCTAAACTCACTCGTGTATCATCTCTTGGAGCACTGCACTTTATCTTATTGGACACTGTGTTCTCATCCCTAGCACAGGCTCATCATATCACAAGTATTTGACTGAATTATTTGATTATTGATAGACATAACATGTGACATAGCTGTCTCTTCTTGGACAACTACTGATACCACCATCATGTAAGATACATTGTTACATAATAGCTTAGATGCTTTTTTCATTTTTTTTCCCAAGAAGCATTTAAAAATGTACAGCCAATTTATAACTTTCTTTTATAGCACATCTACAGATATCTACCAAAGATTCTCATCTTCCAGAATTCAGTTCACCAAATTTGGAGGTTAAACCTCTAGAATGTCACAGTGATCCCGTTCAGGGTGTTAGTTCCCAACAGAGCCAAAGCTGTCTATTTTTTACTCTGCCAAACTAGCAACATTTCCAACAAGAATTATCCATAATGCAGGAAATTCCAGTTCTAGGAGTCAGACATGAATGGTCCCTGAAATTACTGTTAAATTGCATGTGTCAAGAAGTAGTTTTTTCCTGTTGGAGGTAGACAGTACGGCCTGTGCACTGTGGTTCACAGAGGCAATAAAAGTGTGTTATGTTGTTAGATCCTGAAAGTAGGTAGCAAATACAAACAGTAAATTTAAAAGGATTATTTTTATTTCTGATTTTGTATGTAACTTAGAATTTTATGAGAATTTTCTGAGAATTTATGAGAACTTTATGATTATTGTGCCCATGCTTTAGGAGTCATTAAAGAAAGCTTGTGGCTTACTTCTTTTGGACAAGTTACTTTAAAAGTATTCAAGTTCAATTAAGTTTGTTATTTGGGATACTTTTATGAATAATAAATGAATCTTTATCACTCTGTATTATCTTGAAACATTCCTAAGGTTATCAGAACTATCCATATGATTTCTGTCCTTATACATTCTGTTTCAACGGTACCTTCAAGCTTGTCTCTGAAAATGCAACTATATTGCAAGTAGCCAGTAACATTATCAATGAAAATCTTGTCAGTAGCCAATAATGTCATGTCAAAATTTGCTTGGTTATGGACAAGAGTCATTCTGAGTTTAAGAAAAAAAAATGGTAAAGCAAAAAGTACAAAAAGAACTCTTTCAAAAAGTGTCTCATTTGTACTTTCTGCCTTTATGCCTTGTAAATAACAAATGCTAAACAGATGTTACATTGAACTGAAATTGATACTGGTCTGTCTTGCACTGGCCAAACTAAGAGTGGGGGGGTTGGGGGGGCAGTGAGCGGTGTTTTGGTTTCTACCTGCTTTGCTTCATCACTGTTTAAGAGCTGATACACATTAAACATGCTTTTTCTATTTACTTTAGAGCCTGTAATAAATGAAGGCATTTTTAAAAGCAGCAGTCACACAGTAATTCCCATTAAGACCTGTCTTCTATTTTTTCAGGAGAGATTTTTCTAGTTGAGGTTGAAATAGAAAAAAAATATATAACCATGCATAACTTTTTTCATCCTAAAAAATATTTATTGAAATCCTAATACTACATACCACAAACAAATAAAAGACAGCCTTTAATCTTACAATTCATCCGAAAGGATTTATATGTGCTTGCATACCTAAAGTGTGTCAATTATATTTTACTTCAGAGGAATATGTTTAAAAAAAAAAAAAAAACAGGAAAGCTAAAAATAAGTGATTAATTCCATTGAGGGATATTAAGAGAGACTTACAGAACTATCAGTTTTGGGGTTAACTCTTGAACAATAAGCTGGATTTTTATTAAAGTATGAAAAGGAAGAAATATCATAAGCAAAACAGAGAAATACAACTGTTGGTTGTATATTTAAGTAGATTTTATTCATAATTATATGTGAATGGTAAGGAACATGAGGTGAGACTTCAAGAAAGCTAAGATTTCTAGATGGGGCAAATAGGTTTGAAATGAGAAAATTATGGTTTCTGTTTTGTGCAGTGAATTAAGGTTTTCTGTGGGATGTCCTGCTGGAAGTATTCAGTAGACTATTAAAAACGTGGACCTAGAGAAACGAGAGAGATAATATATAGAGGTAAATATTTGGAATTAATTCGAGTGTGATATCCAATGAAATGACTCATGGCCAACTTCAAAATTTCATATTATCCCAAAATTTGAAGGCTGGGAATGGGGTGTGGAGAGTGGGAGGAGGGGGAAGATGCAAACAGAAAGACTGGAGGAGAGCCAGGGGAGTTTACCAACATAGAAACCAGGAAAGAAGTGAATATCTTTGATGAGCTGGTCTTCACCAGTATTGTCAGATACTGCAGAAACTGAATAGAAGGAGAGATCAAAGGTTCAATATTGTCAGTGGAGTGCTAAGCTTCACTTTGCAAAGCATCCTAAAATCTAATTAGCCAGAAGGAAATACATAGAAACATAAATATCATTACTGACAGACTCATCAATGTTATTTTGATGTCTTTTCAGTCTTAATAAATGCTTCACCTTGTGTTCATTTAGATCAAGGATTCATCCTTAAACTGGGTAAAAACCCTTCCCAATCTTAAGGATTGTATATAATTTTTATTTTTGCCATAACTGTAGCCTTGAAAATGTTATTGTTTCCTCATGCATGGAAATGACCTTCAAGTGTGGTGGTCTTTGGAGATTGAGGGTGGATATTCACTTTGAACTAAGACTTATGTAAGCCTCTAAATCATGGAATGAGGAGACAGATGCACCTAGTCTTTTGAGTGGCTTAGTCATCTTTGGATAATGTTAATAAGTTGTCCTTTTGACCATAATAAATTTTCATATTTGGCTCAAATATTACATGTCTAGTTTTTATTCTTTAATTGATTAAATGTGGAAAAACTGGAAAGCCCATATTCAACTAGAATTTATATGACCAACAGCTGCTATGTGATAAGAGCGGTAAGAGAGAGAGGATAATTTTCTGAGACTGTTTGCCATCTATCCTTCAGTGTCTTCTTCAATCACATTATTTATTTGCATTTTCATTCTTGTGGTCTGGAACTTGAACATAATTTCAATAGTTCTTTAAAAGAATTCAAGACAAAAAATTCATGGAACACAATCTTTCTACAATTCTGGAAGCATCTAGAGAAAATATCTTGTTTTTCTAATTTTCTGCAATCTAGGAAGATGTCCAACAGGAGATGAAAAAAGTTAGGACTTGAACTGGCATTTCCTCCTACCATACTGGCTATCTGCTTGAGTCCTTAATGGTTAAATTTATGGGACTACCTTTTTGAGTACTTCCCCACAATGAAGTCTTAGATAATATAATAAGATTCAATCAACTATTGTCATCATTCATTTAACAAATATTGTTTAAGTAAATTAACTTGGGAACCTCAAAATGAATCAGATAGGAATTTGCCAACAAGGAGATAAAACTGAACAAAAATGATAAATCACAGTATAAAAATAATGAATAGGCTGGGCATGGTGGCTCATGCCTATAATCCCAGCACTTTGGGAGGCCAAGGCAGGTGGATTACTTGCGCCCAGGAGCTCAAGACCAGCCTGGGCAATATGGCAAAACCCAGTCTCTACAAAAAAAAAAAAATACAAAAAATTAACCAGGCATGGTGGCATGCATCTGTAGTCCCAGCTACTTGGTAAGCTGAAGTGGGTGAATCACCTGAGCCCAAAGGGTCAAGGCTGCAGTGAGCTGTGATCATGCCACTGCACTCTAGCCTGGATGACAGAGTGAGACCCTGTCTCAAAAAGCAAATTAATATACTAGCTATAATAGAATAAGTGACAAGAAAAATTTAAATTTTCATATATAAAAATATGGTGAAATAGATTTGTAGAAAAATCTAGTACAGAACATAAAAATACTGGATAAAATATAATAAACATTTCTCAAAGTCATGGTTAACTGGGACATAAAATAAAGGGAAAATATTGCCCCAAAGTGACATGAAATAGAGATTAGAGAATATGTCAAGGCTAGGGCTGACATATTCTTTGAGAGTACCTGCACATTTGAGTGGGGCTACAGGCTGTATTCAGAAGATATGGGTGAAGAGAGAATTAGTAAACTGAAAGACAGATATGAGCTATAACCCAGAGGTCAGCTACACACAAAGAGATGGAAACTATACAAGTAAGAGACATGGCAACTAGAGTAGAAGAGTCAACAATCACATAATGAGAATTTTAGAAGGAGAAAAGAGAAAAAATGGGGGAAAGACAATATTCAAAGACATAATGACTGTATTAGTCTGTTCACACACTGCTCTAAAAAACACCTGAGACTGGGTAATTTATAAAGAAAAGAGGTTTAATTGGCTCACAGTTCCACAGGCTGTGAGGAAGCATGATGCTGGCATCTGCTCACCTGCTGGGAAGACCTCAGGAAACTTTCAATCATGGCAGAAGGCAAAGGGGGAAGAAGGTATGTCTTACATGGCTGGTGCAAGAGAGTGGGACAAGGAAGGTGCTACACACTCTTAAACAATCAAATCTTGGGAGAACTCTATCATGAGAACAGCACTGGGGGAATGGTATTAAACCATTAGAAACCACCTTCATGATCCAATCACCTCCCACCATGCCCCATCTCCAACATTGGGGATTACAATTAAACATGAGATTTGAGTGGGAAGACAGATTCAAACCATATCATTTTACCCCTTACCCCTTCTCCTCACATTGCAAAATACAATAATGCCTTCCCAACAGTCCCCCAAAGTTTTAACTCATTTCAGTATTAGCTCAAAAGTCCAAATTCCAAAGTCTCATCTAAGACAAGGCTAGTCCCTTCTGCCTATGAGCCTGTAAAATCAACAACAAGTTGTTTACTTCCAAAATACAGTGGGGGTATAGACATTGGATAAATACTCCCATTCCAAGAGAGAGACACCAGCCAAAAGAAAGGAGCTACAGGTCCCATGCAAGTCAGAAACCCAGCAGGGAAGTCATTAAATCTTAAAGCTCCAAAGTGATCTCCTTTGATTTCATGTCTCACATCCAGGGCACACCAGTACAAGGGGTGGGCTCCTGAAGCCTTGGGCAGCTCTGCCCCTGAAGCTTTGCAGGGTACAGCACCCACAGCTGCTTTCACAGGCTGGCCTTGAGTGGCTGCAGCTTTTCCAGACACATGGTACAAGCCATTGGTGGATCTACCATTCCGGAACCTGGAGAATGTTGGCCGTCTTCCCACAGCTCCACTACGCAGTGTCCCTGTGGGGACTCTGTGTGGGGGCTCCAACCCTACATTTCCCCTGCACACTGTCCTAGAAGAGGTTCTCCATGAGGGCTCTGCCCCTGCAGCAGGGTTCTACCTGGACATCCAGGCTTTTCCATATATCCTCTGAAATCTAGTCAGAGGCTATCAAGCCTCAACTCTTACACTCTGTGCACTCACAAGCTTAACACCACGTGAAAGTCACCAAAGTTTATGGCTTGCATTCTCTGAAGCAGTGGCCCAAACTGTATCTGGGCCTCTTTGAGCCACAACTGCAGTTGGAGCGGCTGGGAAGCAAGCAATAGTGTCCTGAGGTTGTACAGGCAGCAGCACCCTGGCCCCGGACCATAAAACCATTCTTTCCTCCTAGTTCTCTAGGCCTGTGATGGGAGGGGCTGCTGTGAAAGTTTCTAAAGTGGTTTAGAGGCCTTTTCCCTCTTGTCTTGGCTATTAAGATTTGGCTCCTCTTTATTTATGCAAATTTCCATAGCCAGCTTGAATTCACTCCCAGAAAATGGGTTTTTCTATTCTACCTCATGACTAGACTGCAAATTTCCCAAACTTTTATGTTCTACTTCTCTTTTAAACGTATGTTTCAATTTCAGGTCATTTCTTTGCTCATACATATGATTATAGGATGTTCAAAGCAGCCAGGCCACATCTTGAGTGCTTTGCTGCTTAGAAATTTACTCTGCCAGCTTTTTGATGGGCAGTTGGCTTCATCCCTGGGATGCAAGGCTGGTTCAACATATGCAAATTAATAAATGCAATCCATCGTATAAAGAGAACCAAAGACAAAAACCATATGATTATCTCAATAGATGCAGAAAAGGCCTTCAACAAAATTCAACAGCCCTTCATGCTAAAAACTCAATAAATTAGGTTTTGATGGGACGTATCTCAAAATAATAAGAGCTATATATGACAAACCCACAGCCAATATCATACTGAATGGGCAAAAACTGGAAGCATTCCCTTTGAAATCTGGCACAAGACAGGGATGCCCTCTCTCACCACTCCTATGCAACATAGTGTTGGAAGTTCTGGCCAGGGCAATCAGGCAGGAGAAAGAAATAAAGGGTATCCAATTAGGAAAAGAGGAAGTCAAATTGTCCCTGTTTGCAGATGACATGATTGTATATTTAGAAAACCCCATCATCTCAGCCCAAAATCTCCTTAAACTGATAAACAACTTCAGCAAAGTCTCAGGATACAAAATCAATGTGCAAAAATCACAAGCATTCCTATACATCAATAACAGACAGAGAGCCAAATCATGAGTGAACTCCCATTCACAATTGCTTCAAAGAGAATAAAATACCTAGGATTCCAACTTACAAGGGATGTGAAGGACCTCCTCAAGGAGAATTACAAACCACTGCTCAACGAAATAAAAGAGGACACAAACAAAATGGAAGAACATTCCATGCTCATGGATAGGAAGAATCAATATTATGAAAATGGCCATACTGCCCAAGGTTATTTATAGATTCAATGCCATCCCCATCAAGCTACCAATGACCTTCACAGAATTGGAAAAAAACTACTTTAAAGTTCACATGAACCAAAAAAGAGCCCACACTGCCAAGACAATCCTAAACCTAAAGAACAAAGCTGGAGGCATCACACTACCTGACTTCAAACTATACTACAAGGCTACAGTAACCAAAACAGCATGGTACTGGTACCAAAACAGAGATATAGACCAATGGAACAGAACAGAGGCCTCAGAAATAGCACCACACATCTACAGCCATCTGATCTTTGACAAACCTGACAAAAATAAGAAATGGGGAAAGGATTCCCTATTTAATAAATGGTGCTGGGAAAACTGGCTAGCCATATGTAGAAAGCTAAAGCTGGATCCCTTCCCTACACCTTACACAAAAACTAATTCAAGATGGATTAAAGACTTAAATGTTAGACCCCAAACCACAAAAACTCTAGAAGAAAACCTAGGCAATACCATTCAGGACATAGGCATGGGCAAGGACTTCCTGTCTAAAACACCAAAAGCAATGGCAACAAAAGCCAAAATTGACAAATGGGATCTAATTAAACTAAAGAGCTTCTGTACAGCAAAAGAAACTAACATCAGAGTGAACAGGCAACCTACAGAATGAAGAAAATTTTTGTAGTCTACCCATCTGACAAAGGGCTAATATCCAGAATCTACAAAGAACTTAAACAAATTTACAAGAAAAAATCAAACAACCCCATCAAAAAGTAGGCAAAGGGTATGAACAGACAATTCTCAAAAGAAGACATTTATGGCCGGGCACGGTGGCTCAAGCCTGTAATCCCAGCACTTTGGGAGGCCGAGACGGGCAGATCACGAGGTCAGGAGATCGAGACCATCCTGGCTAACATGGTGAAACCTCGTCTCTACTAAAAAAAATACAAAAAACTAGCTGGGCGAGGTGGCAGGCACCTATAGTCCCAGCTACATGGGAGGCTGAGGCAGGAGAATGGCGTAAACCTGGGAGGCGGAGCTTGCAGTGAGCTGAGATGCAGCCACTGCACTCCAGCCCGGGGGGCCGAGCCAGACTCCGTCTCAAAAAAAACAAAAAAAGACAACATTTATGCAGCCAACAGACACATGAAATAATGCTCATCATCACTCACTGTCAGAGAAATGCAAATCAAAACCTCAATGAGCTACCATCTCACACCAGTTAGAATGTCAAGCATTAAAAAGTCAGGAAACAACAGGTGCTGGAGAGGATGTGGAGAAATAGGAACACTTTTACACTGTTGGTGGGACTGTAAACTAGTTCAACCATTGTGGAGGACAGTGTGGCAGTTCCTCAAGGATCTAGAACTAGAAATACCATTTGACCCAGCCATCCCATTATTGGGTATATACCCAAAGGATTATAAATCATGCTGCTATAAAGACACATGCACATGTATGTTTATCACGGCACTATTCACGATAGCAAAGACTTGGAACAAACCCAAATGTCCATCAATGATAGACTGGATTAAGAAAATGTGGCACATATATACCATGGAATACTATGCAGCCATAAAAAAGGATGAGTTCATGTCCTTCGTAGGGACATGGAAGAAGCTGGAAATCACCGTTCTGAGCAAACTGTCACAAGGACAGAAAAACCAAACACATGTTCTCATTCAAAGGTGGGAACTGAACAATGAAAACACTTGGACACAGGATGGGGAACATCTCACACTGGGGCTTGTTGTGGGGTAGGGGGAGGGGGTAGGGATAGCATTAGGAGATATACCTAATGTAAATGATGAGTTAATGGGTGCAGCACACCAATGTGGCACATGCATACATATGTAACAAACCTGCACGTTGTGCATATGTAACCTAGAACTTAAAGTATAATCATAATAAAAAAGGAGGCCGGGCGCGGGGGCTCAAGCCTGTAATCCCAGAACTTTGGGAGGCCGAGACGGGTGGATCATGATGTCAGGAGATGGAGACCATCCTGGCAAACACAGCAAAACTCCATCTCTACTAAAAAAAAAAAAAAAAATACAAAAAACTAGCTAGGCGAGGTGGCGGGCGCCTGTAGTCCCAGCTACTTGCGAGGCTGAGGCAGGAGAATGGCATAAACCCCGGAGGCGGAGCTTGCAGTGAGCTGAGATCCGGCCACTGCACTCCAGCCTGGGCGACAAAGCGAGACTCCGTCTCAAAAAATAATAATAATAATAATAAAGGAAAAAACAATTTAAAAAAGAAATTTATTCTGCCAGATACACTAAATCATCACTCTCAAGTTCAAAATTCCAGATTCCTGGAACAGGGGCACAAAGCAGTCAACCTCTTTGCTAGCACATAATAAAAGTGAGCTTTGCCCCAATTCCCAGTAAGTTCCTCATTTCCATTTGAGAACTCCTCAGCCTGGACTTCATTGTCCATATCACTATCAGCAGTTTGGCCAAAACAATTTATCAAGTTTTTAGGAAGCTCCAAATTTTCCTTTATCTTCCTGTCTTCTTCTGAGCCCTCCACACTCTTTTAACCTCTGCCCATTACCCAGTTCCAAAATCGCTTCCACATTTTCAGGTATCTTTGTACCAGTGTCCCACTCCTCAGTACCAGTTATCTGCATTAGTCCATTCTTGCACTGCTATAAAGAAATACCCGAGACTAGGTAATTTATAAAGAGGTTTAATTGGCTCCCAGTTCTGCAGGTTGTTAGGAAGCATAATGCTGGCATCTGCTCATCTCCTGGGGGGGCCTCAGGAAACTTTTGATCATGGTGGAAGGCAGGCACATCTTTCATGGCCAGAGCAGGAGAGGCAGTGGGGAAGGTGCTACACACTTTTAAACAACCAGATCTCACTCATGAGAACTCTATCATGAGAACAGCACTAGAAACCACCTTCATGATCCATTCACCTCCCACCAGGCCTCACCTCCATCACTGGGAATTACAGTTGAACATGGGACTTGAGTAGGACACAGATCTAAACCATATCAATGACTGGAAACTTTTGAGACTCAATGAAAGACACCTATGCTTAGGTTCAGGAAACCTAATGGATATATATATTCAGATTTACAATTTATTATGTTTTTTAAACCTTGGAATTGGTATCTTTCATCAGATCTGGAAAATTGTGTGTGTGTGTGTGTGTATTAAAAGGTTTTCAAAGAAGGCAAAGAGAAAGAAGGCAGGAAGAGGGAGAGAGAGATTAATTACCAAGGAAGTACAATTAGACTGTCAGCCGACTTCTAAACAATAAAGAAAGTCAAATGACAATAAAAAATATTCAAAATGCTGAGAAAAAAAATTAAAAAATAACTGTTGACCTTGAAATGTTATCCAGTAAGAGATACTTTTAAAACAATAGAAAATAAAGACATTTTCAATAAACAAAACTGAGTTAAAATATCAATAGCACTTTACGAAAGGAATGACTAAAAGATGTGCCTTAGAAAGGAGGGAAGGCTCTGAGAAGATCTAATGTGACAAAAAGGAATACTGAGCAAGTAAAATGGCAAACTTGTGGTAAACAAATGTTAACTGTATAAAATGGAAATGATAAAGTCTAATTTGAGAGTGAAAAATGATCCAGACAGAGTTAAATTCTAGATACCAAAAGCATATAAATTAGAAGGACTACAATTGAAGTTAATATATTCTAAGGCAGACATTCTCATACTCTAATATGCATACAAGTTACCAGGGGATCTTGATAAAATGTAGATCCTGAGTCAGCAGGGCTACGGTGGAAACTGTCTATCTCTATAAACTTCCCAGATACATATGACTCAAATTTTGACTATCAAGGTACTAAGATCCTTTTATTAGTGAAGAGTAGGGTTACAAGATTGTTAAATTCATACTTTGTTAGCATATACTTATGTTAAAATAAACACAGTAAACACTAAAAGATTAAAATACTATACAGTCCCAAACTAATGGAGAAAAAAATAATGCATTTAAAAAAAACAAAAAGATCTCAATCGATCCAAAACAAAGAAGAAGACAGGGAGTCAGGTAGGAAAGGAGGAAGGAAAGGAGAAGAGAAAAAAGAAAACAAAGAGGAAAATAGGGGAAGGAAGGAACAGGGAGGGAGAACAGAAATAAGAAAAGGAAGGAATGGCTAGATAAATAGAAAACAAAATTAGGTGGTAGAAAAATTCTAAACATACCAGCAAAACCCGTCAATGCACATGAAATAAACTTTCTCTTGAAGGGTAGAGATTTTTAGGACAATAAAACAATCCAAGAATAGTTTATTTTTTATATTACTTTTTAACAAGATATACACTTGAAATAAAAACATTGAAAATAGAAAGAGTAGAAAGAGGGGAACTATATGCCAGGCAGCTATGGAGCTCCCCAAATGGCAAAGGGATCTATTAATAACAAACAAAATGGATTTCAAGAAAGAACATTTTGAAACGCAAAGATGATCACTATACGATTCTCCCTGAAAGTTGTAGAATTTTAACTTACAGCAACTCAATATCATTTTACACTATATGAAGAAAAAAGTAATAATATATAAGAATATCATGATGATTCCATCATCATGATATGGAGATTAAAACCCCTTTTCTCAGTAGTCAATAGATGAAGCGAACACAGTAAATCAGAAAGTGTGGTAGTCACTTGTGTTACTCACAAAAATTACTCCTTCATAGTACATGACAGGAAAATACTTTTCTCCCTCTTGAAGTCAGATGGGGCTTTTGTGGCTATATGATTTGCTTTGGCCAATGAAATATGAGCAGAAAGTATATGTGCTGCTTCCAGAGAAAAGCATGTAGTGACTGGGGTGAGACTGTAGAAGTCTTTTCCCTGTTGAAAGCAAAGAATGGGATCCTCTGTCAGGCTGGTTCCTCAATAAAGACAATATTGAACAGGAACCAAAAATAAACTTTAATTGTGAGTTTGTGTGTTACTGCTGCATAACCTAACCCATTCTCACTATTACAGTAAGGAGAGAGATTAACACAACTAAAAACATAAATCTAGTGAATATAGTATTTAGGACACCACACTCAACAATTGGAAAACAGACATGCTACATAAGTAGACATAAACCATTTTTAAAAATTAAATACATTCTAGATCACAAAGCAATCCCAAAATTTTGCAGTTTCAGTATTGCACAGCCCACATATATTCATGATAAAATTAGAAATCAAAAAGATAATTCTATTTTGAAAAAAATGTCTTAACACATCATATGTCAAAGAATATGTAATGAAATTTGGGGGATGGGAAGCATAGAACTAAATTATAATAAAAATACTCCTTAATAAAAGCCTTTGGATGCAGCTAAAATGTTATCTAGAAAAGCTCATTTTAAAATTATCTTTAAGTATGTAAAAAAGAAGACACAGTTAAAATTAGTGAGATAAGAATGGGGGAGGGGAAGCACAAAACTAAATTATAATAAAAATACTCCTTAATCCTTTGGATGCAGCTAAAATGATATTTAGAAAACCTCATTATTTTAAAATTATCTTTATGCAGAAAATACACAGTTAAAATTAATGAGACAAAAATGGCAATAGAATAAACCTAAAGAAAGTAGAAAGAAAAATATAACAAACAGAATTTAATGTAACAGAAACTATACAGCAAAGAAAGTCAAAAGTTGGCTTTTTAAAAGACTAATAAAAATAGGCGAACTTAACAAAACTGATCTTTTCAAATAAATGGCAGAAATAAAATGGAAACAACCACTGATAATGCATTGATTTAAAAAATACTTTGAACAGCTGTACACACAAGTTGAAAACTTAGTGAGCAAAAATATACATTATCAAAAAAGACAAAGAAGAAAAAGTCAGAATAACTCCATAGCCATTAAAGAAATTTGTGAGTTCTCAAAACATCTTGACTTATGCAAACTATATAATTTCATTAATGTAAAGTTTAAAAGCAGGCGAAACTAAAAATACCTGGTGTTAAAACTCAGGTTACTTCAAACTATGAGTGAGGAAGGACTGACTGTAAGAGGGTATGGCAGGGCAATTCTCTGGTGCTGGCAGCGTTTGGATTCTCCATCTGGGTGCTAAGGGGTGTGTTCAATTTATAATAATTCACTGAATGCTAAACTTTTCTGGATATATGTGATACTTCAGTAAAATGAGCAAAAGCACAATCTTTATAAAAATAAAGAATCAGGCCCACATTATTTTAGAGGAG
Organism: Macaca mulatta; assembly: GCF_049350105.2. Taxonomy (NCBI): domain Eukaryota; kingdom Metazoa; phylum Chordata; class Mammalia; order Primates; family Cercopithecidae; genus Macaca; species Macaca mulatta. The sequence goes on from NC_133412.1 coordinate 16,680,489, forward strand.
AATCCTAGCAAACCTTAAGAAGGAGATAATTACCATCTTTTTTTTTTTTTTTTTTTTTTTTGATACGGAGTCTCGCTCTGTTGCCCAGGTTGGAGTGCAATGGCTGGATCTCGCTCACTGCAAGCTCTGCCTCCCAGGTTCATGCCATTCTCCTGCCTCAGCCTCCCGAACAGCTGGAACTACAGGCGACCGCCAGCACGCCCGGCTAATTTTTTTGCATTTTTAGTAGAGACAGGGTTTCACCATGTTAGCCAGGATGGTCTTGATCTCCTGACCTGGTGATCCGCCCACCTCCCAAAGTGCTGGAATTACAGATGTGAGCCACTGGGTGCGGCTGATAATTTCCATCTCATACCAGCTTTTCAGTGAATAGGAAATGGGCTACTCTCCTAAAATATTTTGTGTGGTGAGGAAAGCCTTAATACCAACATGAGACAGAACAGTACAAAAAAGAAAAATTACATGGTGATCTGACCTATGAAAATAAAGTAAAAATATCCTCAACGAAAACATTAGAAAAACTGATTGTTCAATGTAAAAAGAGAAAATGAATCATGACCAGGTGGGGGTGTATTCTAAGAATGCAAAGTTGAGTCAACATTAGAAAATGTATTAAAGTAATTCAACCTATTAATGGACTAAAGGTGGGGGGAAACCTTGAATAATTATCTCAAAACAAGCAGAAGTAACAATTGATGAAATTCAACCACAGAAGATAAATTTCTTAGCTAACTAGGAATAGCAGGGAACTTTCTTAAACTGCTCAAGACTAGCTAAAAACAGAGAGAGAACAAGAGAAGAAAAAATAACAAAAATCCCTGCCACAAATATATTTCTCAATGATGAAATGTCGAAAACATCAGTGCCTTTAAAATCAGGAACAAGGCAAAGGTTCACTATTACTACATTTATGCTACTTTTATGCAACTTAGTGCCCCAGTAAGTAGTAAAGCAAAACGTGCACACACACATACACACTGTAAAAGGGTTAAAAAGAAAACAATTATTTACAGATGATGTAATTGTTTGCACAGAAAATTCTAAACAATCTATAAAATATTATTGGAATAAAAGAATTTATGTTGGTTGCCACACATAAGATTAATTCAGAAATCGATTTCATTTTCATATACAGATACCAGCAGTTAGAAATTGCAACTAAAAAGTAAAGATACTATTTACAGTAACAACAAAAATATAAGAAATTCAGAAAAATCCAACAGAAATTTTGGAAGGACTATATGTAGAAAAATATAAAACTATATGAAAAGACATTAAAGAACTCCTAAATAGAGCCATACTATCCTCATTAATTGGGAAGTTCAACATTTTTAGAGTTGACGTATATTCACAAATTGAACTAAAGATTCAATGCATTTTTTTAGTCAGAATTCTAGCAACACTTTTCACGGTACCTGACTAGCTAATTGTTAAGCCATTGAAGTGCAAGATGTGACTGGGCATGCTGACTCATGCCTGTAATTCAGCATTTTGGGAGGCTGAGGTGGGAGGATCACTTCAGGCCAGTTCAAGACCAGCCTGATCAACAAAGTGAAACCTCATTTTCACAAAAAAAATTTAAAAAATTAATCAGATGTGGTGGTGCATGCCTGTAATCTCAGCTATTTGGGAGGTTGAGGCAGGAGGATTACTTAAGCCCAGAAATTCAAGGCTGCAGTAAGCTATGATGGTACCACTATACCCCAGCCTAGGTGACAGAGCAAGACCCAGTCTCTGAAAAAAGAAAAAGAAAAGAAATGCAAGATGTTCTTGGAGAAAAACTAAGTAGTTGGATTTGCTCTATCATGGTTCAGGGCTGATTATAATCCATAACTTATATTGAGTAAAATAATGAAGCACTAGCTCTTGGATAAGCAAATTGATCAATAGAAGAGATAGTTTAGAAACAGACACATGCATTTATCTAAAACAAATACATACACATAGTTGGCATGGTAGTTTGGCAAGGAAAAGATGGGTTAATTAGTAAACAGTTAACAGTTGTTAATTCATAAGGAAAATAAGTGAAAACAGAGACCTACTTCAGACCACTAATGGATTAAGTACCTAAATGTGTAAGGTAAAATTCTGACTTTTAGAAGAAAGTGTAGAAGAATCTCTTTTGAACTTTGGATATGGAAAGATTTCTCAAACAGGATACAAAAAAAAAAAAAAGAAAGCCACAAACACTAACAGAACAAAAAACCATTCAGTTACTTAAAATTTACAATTTCTGTTAAAGTACCTCCTCATGAAAATAAAAAGCCAAAATGTAGAAAAGGAAGATAGTTCCGCCATACATAATGAACAAAGAATTAGTATCCAGGACACATAAAGAATTACCACAAATCAGTAAGAAGACAATTCAGTAGGAAAAAAATAGCAGAAGACCATGAACAGGCATTTCACAGAAGAAAAAAGTATTGGTAGCCTTTAAACATACAAAAAGATGCTCAATTCCATTACTCATCAAACGAACAAATTAAAATTATACCATCTCACACCTATCAAAACACCAATCATTAAAAAGTCAAATAATACAAGTTTTGGTAAAGACGTGGAGCAACGGGTATACTCATCAAGAACTGGTGGGAGCATAAATCAGAACAACCACTTGGGAAAAGCAATTCGAATTCACTTAGTTAAATTCAATAACCCCATCCCCTAGGACCTGAAAATCCAACTTTTACTTACATAACTGTTAGCCATAGCTCTCAACTCCGGCAACACCAAAGACTCACAGCACCCCATCCTGCAAGATCATGACGTAATTGTCTTGGGTAGGGCTCAAACCCTAGGTTTTGTTAAAATCTCTCCAGGTGATTCTAATGTGCATCATGATCACCTGGAAAGCTTATTAAAACCCAGATCCCGGGTCCCATCCACAGAGATTCTGACTCAGTAATCTAATGGAGGTTAAGCTCCTTGTCAAGGACTACAAATGAAGAACCAATACCCTAAGAGAAATCATTGCACGTGTGCATGAGGAGACATGAGTAAAAATGTTTATCAGTATAAATAGGAAATGTTCATCAAAAGAAGAACAGATCAATAAATTGTGTAATAGCCAAGCAATAAAATATAGTAGAAAAATTTACACAAGTGTTCATGACATATAATAAGTGCTCCATAAATGTTAGCCCTTTCAACAGTTTACTCCCGCTTCTGCAGTACCTTGCACTGTTTCTGATGCTAGTGCCCTACTCAATTACGGGTAAATGAAAGCATATTTTAGTGAGCTGATAATACCTTGTGCATTACAATGGCAGTCAGAAGTAAGTTCAGTCTTATATCATCGTGAATTCATGGGAAAAACTTGAGATGTCTGCCACCATCAGCAAGGGCTTTGATTCAGATATCACAATCTAATCCAAATCAGTCAGCCGTTAGTGGGGCTACCATCATTTGTCTGCCTTTTTATAAACACATTCATGTAACAAATAACCATTGAAACTTACTCTGTGTTCATCACTGTTGAGGCCCTGTGGATACAGCAGAAAACAAGGTAGACTGCATTCCAAAAGTGGATCCAGTAACAAACAAGAAAAATACAGGATTGTGAAAAGTACTACATAGATAATGAAACGGAATGATTTGGTGGAGTGATACTGCTTGGCTTCTTTAAAGGGAGTGGACAAGGAAGGCCTATCAGTAGAGGTGATTTTCAAATTCACAACACCTTTTAAAGGTCATCATCATTCTAATGCTAAAACCTGGCGAAGACACAATAAATAAAGAAAACTTCAGACCAATATCCCTGATGAACATAGATGCAAAAATCCTCAACAAAATACTAGCAACTGGAATCCGGCAGCACATCAAAAAAGTTAATCCACCAGGTTCAAATTTCTGAGATGCAAGATTGGTTCAACAGACACAAATCATTAAACATGATTCATCACATAACAGAACTAAAAACAAACACCACATGATCATCTCAACAGATGCAGAGCAGGCTTCTGATAAAATTGAACACCCCTTCATGTTAAAAACCCTCAACAAACTAGGCATCAAAAGTACATACCTCAAAATACTAACAGCCATCTATGACAAACCCACAGCCAGCATTACACTGAATGGACAAAACCTAGAAGCATTCCCCTTGAAAAACCAGAAAAAATCAAGGATGTCCACTCTCACCACTCTTATTCAACATAGTACTGGAAGTCCTAGCCAGAGCAATCAGGCAAGAGAAAGAAATAAAAGGCATCCAAATAGGAAAACTATCTCTCTTCACAGATGATATAACATTATACCTAGAAAACCCCACAGTATCTGACCAAATGTTCCAAGATCTCATAAACAACTTCAGCAAAGTTTTAAGACACAGAATCAATGTACAAAAATCAGTAGCATTTCTATACACCAATAATGTCCAAGTTGAGAGCCAAATCAAGAATGCAATCCTATTCACAATAGCCACAAAAAGAATAAAATATTTAAGAATACAGCTAACCAGGGAGGTGAAAGATCTCTACAATGAGAATTGTAAAACACTGCTAAAAGAAATCAGAGACGACACAAACAAATGGGAAAATATTCCATGCTCGTGGATAGGAAGAATCAATATTGTAAAAAATGGTCATACTACCCAAAGCTATTTACAGATTCAATACTATTTTCATTAAACTAATAATGAAATTTTTCACAGAATTAGGAAGAAAATATATAAAATTCATTTGGAAGCAAAAAGGAGCCCAACTAGCCAAAGCTATCCTAAGCAGAAAGAACAAAGCTGGAGGCATCATATTACCTGACTCCAAACTGTACTACAATGCTACAGTAACTAAAACAGCATGGTGCTGGTACAAAAACAGACACATAGACCAACGGAACAGAATAGAGAACACAGAAATTATGCTGTACACTATAACCATTGATTTTTGACAAAGCTGACAGAAACAAGCAAAGGGAAAAGGACTCTCCATTCAATAAATGCTGCTGGAATAACTGGCTAGACATATGCAGAAGACTGAAACGGTACCCCTTCCTTTTACCATATACAAAAATCAACACAAGATGAATTAAAGGCTTAAATGTAAAACCTAAAACTATGAAGATCCTAGAAGAAAATGTGGGAAATACCATTCTGGACACTGTCCCAGGCAAAAACTTCATGACAAAGACTCCAAAAGTAATAGCAACAAAAATAAAAATTGACTAGTGGGATCTAATTAAACTAAAGAGCTTCTACACAGCAAAAGTAACTATCAACAGAGTAAACAGACAACCTACAGAATGGGAGAATATATTTGCAAATTGTGCCTCTGACAAAGGACTAATATCTGGAATTTGTAAGAAACTCAAATCAACAAGCAAAAAAAAAAAAAAAAACCCCATTTAAAAAGAGTGTACAAAGGACATGAACATACTTCTCAAAAAAAGACATACACACAGCCAACAAGCATATGAAGAAATGCTCAGTATCAGTAAGCATTAGGGAAATGCAAATCAAAACCACAATGAAAAACCATCTCACACCAGCCACAATGGCTATTACCCAAAAGTCAAAAAATAACAGAAGCTGATGAGGTTGCAGAGAAAAGGAAACACGTAACACTGCTAGGGGGAATGTAAATCAGTTCAGCCACTGTGGAAAACCATCTGAAGATTTCTCAAAGAACTTAAAACAGAACTACCATTTGACCTAGCAATCCCATTACTGGGTACATACCTGAAGGAATATAAATGGTTCCACCACAAAGACACATGCATGCGTATGTTCGTCCTGGCACTATTCACAATAGAAAAGTCATAGAATTAATCTAAATGCCCACTAACAGTAGACTGGATCAAGAAAATGTGGTACATATACACCACGGAATACTAGGCAGCTGTAGAAAATGAGATCATGTCCTTTGTAGCAACATGGATGCAGCTGGAGACCATTGTCCTAAGCGAATTAATGCAGGAACAGAAAACCAAATAGCACATGTTCTCACTGAGAAGTGGGAGCTAACCATTGAGTATACATGGACACAAAGAGAACAATAGACACTGGGGCCTGTCTGAGGGTGGAGGGTGGCAGGAGGGTGAGGATTGTAAAACTACCCATCGGGTACTATGCTGATTACCTATAGGTGATGAATAATCTGTACACCAAACTCCCACAATGAACAATGTACCCATGTAACAAACTTGTACATGTACCCCTTGAACCTAAAATAAAAATTGGAAAGAAAAGAATAATCAAGACTGTCTGTTCTAAGGAACTATTTTCAAGAGTGACTGAGGTATGACCACCATGCCTGTGCTCCTAAAATGTCCCCACTGAGTTAAATTTTTTCTAATAATATTTATCTGATCTTCACTTGCAAAGCTATAATCCAAGATAGCACACTTACACTTGTAGTGTGTATTGCGGCAAACACTGTGATATTAAATTGCATGTCTCACATCTGGCAGCAGCAGTAAAAATATATTATATCAAACTCATATGTAGCATTGAAATTCACAAGGCTCTGTTCTAACTGCTTCACATATGAGACCTCTGTTAATCTTCTCTAACCCTATGGCATAAGTATCATTATTCCCAGTTTATAGATATGGAAAACTGAGGCATGGAGAAGTGACCTGTTTGGCAGAGACAGAAAGATACCAACCAATGACTTTTCAGAGGTTATATCTGAGTGAACAAACTTCAAAGACACAATTATTATTCCTTACATATTGAAAGAACTCTAATTCCAAGGAACAAAAGTTCTGTTAATAAAGTGTTCACACAATCCTCATGATATCCCCAGTAAAGAAAGACCGAGGGAGTGGGGAAGGGGAGAAAGGGGGTCAAGAGGCTTATGTTAGAGGGAACAAAACAGGTTAAGCAAGTGGCTTCCTCATTGTGAACAGTAAATCAGAACTAAAAAGGCAGATACAGTTTTTGGTATTATATTCTGCAAGCAAAAGGCAATACTTTGAGAAACATGGGTATCTTAGCTCTGGTTGTTCTAACAAAATACCATAGACTTTGTGTCTTATCAACGAAAGAAATGTATTTTTCATCGTTCTAGAAAAGAGACATCCTACATCAGGGTGCCAGCATGATCATGTTCTGGAGGGTCCTCTTCTGGGTTGCAGACTGTTGACTTCTCTTGTATCCTCACGTGGCAGAAAGAGGGTGAGAAAGCTTTCTGGAGTCTCTTTCATCAAGACACTAATCCCATTATGAGGGTTTCACCTTCATGACCTAATTACCTCCCAAGGAACCCCACTTCCTAATATCCTCACACTTGGAATTAGAATTTCAAAATGTGGATTTTGGACAGGGGGGACCCTAACATTCAGTCCATTGTAGTGGGTAAGGTGGGAAAAGGGGAGACATGAAAATGTAAGTGGATCATGGACCCTGCATTTCATGTGGCTTGCTCCAAGCCTTGAACCATGTTTGGTGGTACGTCTTAGTGATACATGCTGCCAGCACCATGTTGTTTTATATAAAATAATTTAAAATTAGTAGCATAGTGCCAAGCATAGAGCAAACATTTGATAAATGTTAACTGCCCTTCATGCCCTCGCCATCAAATGAAACTGTAACTATTTCCCTTCTAATATCATTGGGATGTTTTAAGTATTATTGCCACATTCAGGGCCATGCTGTATTCTGAGTCTAGCCCTGAGTCAAAAGACACAATGAATTATGACAAAGGTGGGTGTATTCTAGAGATGTGAGATTAGAAAATAATATGAAAATAATATTATTCTAACCTTATTCTATTATTCAGCCCCAATTCCCCCACACTTTGTGAACCTTTTTGTGAGTACAATCCCAAGGCAGTTAAAATGCAACTATATACAAGTTCATCAATTCCAGATGTAAAGTCAACAGCAATTCAAGTGATGACCACAGCAGTAACCTAGAGAACTACAGTCTCCATGTATCAGGTAAAGGTGGCTTGCAACATTTTCACTAAATTGAAGGGTTGGGAAGGAACTAAATGGCGGCTTGGCTCTTTTGAGAAACTGCCCTTGGATTGGATTCAAGGTTGCCTCTAGATTTATTTTCCAAAAAGAAAGCTCTGTTTCTCTTTTGAAAGGAACATGGGGAGGGGCTAAGAATTGGGGAGGGCAGCAGGAGACATAAGTCCAGCTTGATAATGCAGGTTTTTATCCCCATGTTCTGTTCTCTGTGGCCCCTGCAATGCCAAAACACAGGCTTAAAAATACTCTCGTGAAATGTCAAAGTTTTATTATTGTACAAATCCATCTGAGAATTTGAGACTGCTTCTAAGTTTCTATTGTCCTATCGGAATTGACTAATGCATGGCCAGCTTGGTAGGCGTTTTACAGCTCCCACTCAGCAAGCCTTGGCAAGTTCTTGGAAGAAGAAGGGAAAATGAGGAGGAGGGGATGTCCTGTTGGTTTCTGAGGTACTGGGTTTCTTGCTGTGTGAACTTTCGTAAGTTATCTTACTTCTCTGAATCTGTTTTCTCATCTATGAAAGAAGGATAATGATACCTTGAATAGTACTTTGAAGTATGTGTGAGGATTAGAGATATTCACTGTAAAAATGTATCTAGTTCTCAGCAGGGAAGTTGGAGTTCTATAAATGGTAGCTGCAATAATAATTGTTATTAATATTTTAAATAAGCAATCTAGCACTGAACCTGATGACTGCTAAGGTTCAACATATATTAACCCTTAACCTTTCCATCAACCAGGCTACATTTGAGAATCCAAGGACTTTAATATATGCCTGAAATACAACCATAAACTGTGTAGATTCTATTCGTTTTTATGCAAAAATTTATATCATTCACAAATAATGGCTTTTTGTTCTTTATTCCTAATCCTTATAATACCTTTTATTATTTTTTTCTTGCTTTAGAATTTGCATAAAGGCCGTGATACCCGGCATTTTTGTCTTATTCTGTATCCTAAACAATATTTTTTAACATTTTGCCATTAAGTATCATGTTTGCTGATGGTCTTTTTTAGCTGCTCTCAAACAGGCTCAGGAAATTTGGATTCTTAGGTAGCTACAAATCTTTATCGTGAATGGTTGTTAGACTTTATAGGTACTTTTCCTGTATTTATCAAGATAACCATACTTTTGTTCACATTAAGATAGTGAATGACACTAATATATTTTCTAACATTAACTCACCTTGCATTTTGGAAAATATCCAACTTGATCATAATTTATATTTTGTTAATATATTGTGGATTCATTTTGCTAACATTTTCATTTAGCATTTTTATATTTGTTCATAAGCAAAACAACTGCTATGTAATTTCCTTTTTTGTCTGTCCTAATCTGGTTTTGACAGCAAATTTTTACCCACATCATGAAATAAGGTGGGAGTATTTCCTCTTTTTTATTACCTGAAAGTTTAAAATTACCTGTCCCTTAAATGGTTGGTAGAGCTCACCTCTAAGACTAGTGGGGTTGATGTTTTCACTGTAGGAAGACTTTAAATAATTAGTTCAATTGCTTTAAAAGTTACATTGTTATTCAGACTTTTTCTCTCTTTAGTCAGTTTTAGTATCATATTTTAAAAATCTATGTGTATATATTTCATCTAGTTTTTTCCTAATTTGATGGTATATAGGTATACAAAGTATTATTTTAATAAATGCAGAATGTGTGGTTATAGTTCCTTTTCATTTCATTTACTCCCTCTATTTTCCCTTCATCATTTCTTTCAAAAAGTTTTTCAATTCCATTAAACGTTTTGAAAGGTACAGTCTTTGTCTCCTGCACTAGCAGAAACACATTTGTTCATCATGGTATCCCCAGCACCTAGAAATATGCTTGGCGTGTTGTAGATACTCAGTACGTGCTTTTTGGACTTAAAAGGCAGGGGAGATGGAGGCGGTCTTTAGCCACATAAGAAAGAAGTAGCTAAAGACCAAGCATTAACTAATGTCCATAGCAAAAATATACATGTCTACTAAATGCATAGTTCTTTCCAGAAGAAAAAGTAAATAATAGCTTAAGATAGTATATCCTTTGTTTATAACAATATTCAATATTTGCCTAATTCTGATTCCCTAGAAGGAAATACAGATCTTGAAAGATTTCACACATAATAATTTCCTTACAATTTCTAGTGGTTTTCATAAAGTGAACTTTATTTTCAACAACACATGATAGGCTCTGGCATTAGAAACAAGGGAGATCATAGATTTGCCAACTTTTCTTCGCTACTGTAGACTTCAGTCAATATTTGATCTTATGACATAGAGTGCTGATCCATCACTATTGTTTGTATTCTAATCTGATGTTGCTGATATGCTGGAAATAAAGGGGCCTTAGAAATGCAGAGAAACAGAGGAAATGTTGAAAGGACAATGAGCCTTGCTCATGTTGCTTCATGTAGTCCTTCGGATACTGGGTTGTGAAATAGAGAAGTGTGGGCCCCTCTTTTTGTTTTCAGGAAGAACTCTCTAGTGATCAGCAATTCCAATCTCTGCTCTCAAATCAAATTTAAGAAGGAGGAAGAGAAGAGAACTGCAGTTTTCTGCACTTATCCCTCTGCACACTTTATATATTCAGTAGGAGTTTTTGGGTGCCATTTGAGCTAGCTGAGAATCAGAGTGCTGCCTAGCTCCGTAACTGTAAACAGGGACACTTTGAAGATTAGATTGGGTATGTTGGCCCAAGCACATACTTTGTAAATTCTAACAAAATCCTTGGATCCGATCACAACTTAAAAATATCTCCCAAAGTGAAACGCCAAGTACAAATCCCAGGTAAATGACGGTCCTAAGGAACAGATGTCAGGACATCAGATGTGAACTTAAAGGATCCATCTAAAGACTACCCCTGGCGACCCAAGGGAGCCACGGTGAGGCAGCCAAACGTGAGCATTGAGATGAGGGAAATAGGCCCGAAGCAGCCTGCTGGTGCTCTGAGCCTGGAGGAGGAGGGTGACCGCAATCCCTGGGGGAAGCCCTGACTTCATGCAGCTCAGGTCAGATGTGGAGTGCAAGGAAAACACACGTGGGTTGTGGGTGGTAGAAGGACACACTAGAGGAGAAAGTATAATGTCCTGAAAAGATCTGAAGATTGAGTATGTGTTTCAGTATACTAGAAAAGATCGTTTTAAAAATCACAAGTGCTAAATTACAAGCACTTGTTTCAATTTGGTGCTAAATTACAAGCACTTGCTTAAATTTGGCATGGGATACATGAGCGTTTGCATATTTATTTATTAGCACAACTACACAACAGTGCCCAGTGTATAATAGGTGCTCAATTAGTATGTTTATTTTTTATGTTTTTGAGATGGAATCTTGCTCTATCACCTGGGCTGGAGTGTAGTGGCCAATCTTGGCTCACTGCAACCTCCACCTCCCAGGTTCAAGTGATTCTCCTGCTTCAGCCTCCAAGTAGCTGGGATTACAGGTGCGCACCATAATGCCCAGCTAATTTTTGTATTTTTAGCAGAGATGGGGTTTCACCATGTTGGCCAGGCTGGTCTCAAACTCCTGACCTCAAGTGATCCACCTGCCTCGGCCTCCCAAAGTGCTGGGATTACAGGCGTGAACCACCATGCCCGGCTTCAGTTAGTATTTTTAGAAGGATGTATAGTATAAAGAGCACTGGCTTGAGAGTCAGGAGACCTGGATTCTAATACTGACTCTATCATTAACTGTGTAACCTCAGGAAAAACACTGACATTCTTTAGGTCTCAAAGTTTTCCTCTATAAAGCAGAAGATAAATTGAATGGTCATAAGATCACTTCCTATGTGCCTATGTCTATATCTCTATCAGTGCTACAAGAAGGCCAGGTCCCTGCACTACAGTAAGAATATTCTCCTGAGAAATCACTGAGAAAAATCACAAAGGCAGGGAAGTCATGTGACTTTCAGTGATTGGCAACTACAGGTAGTCTGATGTGGCTGGAGAACCAGGTTATGGAAAGATCATACAGGTGAGGACAATGGCAGGCCTGAAAATAATCACTGAAGGGGTAAGGAGTGAACACCAGATTCATCAAATCACCAAAATGATTTGAGTCCATCTAAGACAAATGACGTCTGTAATTTGTCAATGGAGATATCATTGTATATTTTTATAGAGCAGTGGATTTTGAACTTTATTCCACATCAGAATCACTTGGGTCATTTTTTTTTTTTAGTAACGGTGTCTGGGTCCCATCACCAGAGACTCTAATTCAGTAGAACTGGAGGAGAACGTTTGTATGGTGCTTCACAGGTTATGAACATTTCAATGATACCCTTTGATCCTTACAGCTAACAGAAAGGGGTCAGGGTGAAATTATCACCATTTCACATACAAGAAAACTGAGGCTCAAAGAAATGGCATCCATCCAAGAGGCAGGTGGCAGAAATGAGACTGCACCAACGTTCTGAGCCCCGGTCCAGTGCTTTTCCACCATGGCTCACTTAGGCTCGACTATGCCTAAACCAAAAACAGGGGTTTGAGGTGAAAACAATTTATTGCCCAGCTCAAACAATAGAACAGAGAAGCACCATTTAAGGTTAGCAAAAGGACAAATTGAAGCACAATGAAAAAGCACTTCTTGGAATATAGTTAAGACATTCATGGACCTGTTAACCCAAAGATGTAGTAGATGATCATCCATGGTTCAAATGAGGTTTCAGTAAATTCATAGATGAAGGATCCATTCTCTTTACTATTTGAGAACACCACCATGTCATCTCATGCATGTGTCTGAGACCAAATACCAGACTGCATATATTATGTTGCTAATTGTCTACAAGTTATGGTCAGGTATACTCAAGAGCTTATAGTCTTACCTTCCTCATCCTTCTACTGAAAATTTAGTTATCTCTGCCCTCAGAAAAGAGAAACAGCACAGACAAGTGAAACAACTAAACCAGCTACAAAATATGGAGATGTGGTGATGGTCCCGTTACTGCAGAAAGACTCTGGACCCCTTGTGTGACATCAGACAAGCTAGTTATTACGTGGTTAATATCGGGAAGGAAACTTATACTTATCAGATGCCTACAGTGTGGTAGCCCTATCATGTGCAGGGCACTTTATATACATCATCACATTTAGTTCCCATGGGAATTTCAGAAGGCCAGTGTGGTGATTACCTCCTTTTCACAGGTGAGGAAAATCAGGTTCACAGAGGTTAAAATGCCCAAAGCTATAGAGCTCCACATAGTACAATGAAGATATGTCTGTCTCCAAAGTTTCCACTTTTTAATGTTTCTTATAGCCTACCAAAAGGTATGAAAACCTGGTGCAATGTAATAAATGACTAAGTGAAAAGACTTTCCCATTATGAGATGGCCTCTGTATCTGGAGAGAGGCATATCAGCGGCTTCAGCAGCAGCTTCTGGGAGCAGAACTGTGAAGCTCATATCATTAGCAGCAGCATCTGGCAAATAATCAAGAAGACAGGGCACCTGACCTACAGGACGGGGATGCCTCTGATCCTCTGGCTGGCATGTTCCCCACGAGCTGGACTGTTTCCCCTAATGTGAGAAACCCTGCCTCACTTAGTCACCCTGATATTGCACAACAGATATGGCATTTCCAAAGCATGGCACGCTAACTGTCAAAAATAAATAAATAAATAACAAGAGCAAGAATGGGTGCAGCCAGAAGGTTGTTAAAAAGTCAAATCTTCACTGCCTTTTACAAAAGCCAGAGCTCATCGAAGCTGCTGCCTTCAATTTTACAGGGTTCTAAGCCCTAAGGAAACAGCGTTACACATACCGTCCTTAAATACACACCCAATTGAGACAAAGTTGGTGTGGAGGACTGGGTGCCCTCACTTTAACACTGAGAAACTGCCAGAAGATGTACAGCTTAGCTAGTACCAATTAGGACTGATCCAACACCCCAAATACAGTAGGCATTTAAAGCATTAAATCACACAGAAACTACCACCTCATCTCCAGCTTAGACTGTTGAAGTAGCCCCATTCCTGCTATCCCTTCATTCTTTACCAACTTTCAACCCACTTTCCACCAGCAGCCAGCCCTTCTTTTTGAAACACAGGTCTGACTATGTTGTGCCACAACTCAAAAACATCTGTGGTTTCCTGATGTTCTAATAATAAAGTTAAAACTCATGACCAGCTGCCCCCATCAGCCTCATCTCACTCCACTCTCCTTTGCACCTACTAAGCTCTACTTTGTCCTTCTTTTAGGTCCCTCACCTAAAACCTGCGTGCATCGGGACCCTATCACATGTCATGTCCTTGCCAGAATAACAATATTCCTCCCCATCCCCACCCCGCCATCTTAGCTCATTTCTTTTCACTCACCGTATTTCTGTCTAAATGTCAGTTTTGCAGAATTATGAAATGCTGTGAATACATTATCTCCTATTATATTTTCTCATGGGACTCACTGTTTCACCTTTAAGACAATTGCAATTAAAATGTAATAAGCATTCAGATCTCTGTTAATGTCTGTTTTTCCTACTAGAATGTAAACTATGAGAATAGGAGAAAATGACCATCTTATTCATTGCTCTATTCCTGTTTTGTACATTAAATTGTTCAGTCAATACTCGTTGAGCAAATAAGAATGGATAAACATGGTTATCCTTTCTCTGAAAAACGTTTTTTAAAATTCTAAAAATCTAGAGAGAATTCAAATTAAGTTTCCTGCTGGACTGACAGCTTATCCCTACATGTCAAATTTTCACTCCCAGGCACAGAACGACCCGTTGCATTGAGTATATACTCCCATCTGCTATCAGATGCCAGCCTAGTGTCACAGCATCTTATCTGCAAGATGACTCACATCTCATCTACAAGATAACCTACAATCTGGGTTATATGCATCTGCAGCACCTCATCTGCAGGATAACCCACAATCTGGATTATAAGGACAGAACTCATCTCCTCAGGAAATGATACCAAATAATAAGAAATAAATTGCTTGCCTTGCATAAAAAGAGGCATTCAATAAATGTTGTATTATAATCTGAGAATTGAACAAGGCCTATGAAAAAGTCCTGCATTTACACCTAAAAGTTTAGTTCATGACTTCAAATATTGAAACCCACCTTTTACAAAGTAGTATATGTCTTTGACTTTTAAAAAGTGCATTTTACATGTTGGTTGAGAAAATATAATGATCTTAGTTAGAATCTACCTCTAACCTCCCAAATCAAAACCAAACCAAAATAAAACAGCACTCTGAGAGGTTTAAGCTGTATGTAATGAAGCAAAAGTTTCTGTCTGTACTCCAGGAATCTGGAGTCCCAGAGAAGGTGTCGACATTGTTGGAAATTGGCTTCTAGCCCACAGATCTCTGCTCTGTCCATATACCAGTGATAACCACAGCCATAGTCTGCAGATACACCATTGTAGTGCAATGATAGAGGGATAGCACTTAAATATGAAAATGGCAATTAAGAGCATGTTTACCATTTTCTTAATATATATCCCACAAGTGTGCAGGAGAGTTTGCCAGATGCTAAAACAACAACATAAAATGATAGCGGGGAAATGCAAATAAAGGACAAGCCCCGAAAAGCATTAAGACAGTAAGGAAGCTGAGTAAATAAGAAACACCAGTGTCTGCATTTTTATTATTTTCTAATACCTAGTAATGTGAAGTGCAGATGAGATATGGAAAAATAAGCTTAGTCTTGTGGCAGTTTTAGGGACAGAATATACACAAGAAATTACTTAAAATATTAAGGGAAAGAAAGATAAAATGCACACACACATATGCACATGCCACAGAGAACAAACAGGCCAGCAAGTCAGTGATAGCTCACACCTGTATATAAACCCTTTCCTGCTCAAGCCACATCAGACTCCCTCATCTTCCCCACAGAGCAACCAATCCTGAGTGTCCACTGCTCCAGAGGTATGGTTGGGAACCCGCTCTGTGAGTTTTCACAGACGCACCATCCTTGCATGGCACCAGCTGACTTGGTGTCTGATGCAGCTGTCAGCGACCCACCAAAATGACAATATAATACCTCAATGTTAAGGACCAGAGGAGTACTGATCAAAAATGACTTTTCTCTCTCTTTCTCTCTTTCTCTGTCTAAGGATACACACATCGGAAAACCTGAAGAGTCTCTGTGCTTTTCCTGGAATTATATAACCAACTACAGTTTCAGAATACATCAAAGCAAGGTCTTATCAAATACCTTATCTCCGGGTTTGTCTTCCACATAAAATATGAGTCACAATCAGGATCAAACGATTGAAGTAAACTTTGTCCACACTGCAGTTTGCTCCTGCAGGACTGTGCTTCATATCTCCTCTAAGTCCAAATCCAACTAGGTCTCTTGGGTTAGGCCATGGACAGTCCTGAGTTTACTTTGGAGGTCACCCCACAGCACCTGTGTACATCCAGAAAGACGTGGAAAAAGAGAATCAGGAGTGGAAACTGGGATCATCGTCATCCCCTTGGAGGTAAGAAATCAGATAATTGGAGAAACTTGGATCTTATTATTAGGAAAGCCTGTGTTATCACTCCACAATACCAGCAGCTGGTTGCTGCCCAAATTACTGATGGAATCACCTGTCGTTCTATTTCCACCATTAGGGTTTAACACTTTTGAGTTTTAATGTTTTTTTCAGTCTGAAAGATACCCATAAAAGTGCATTTTGTCCTAGGAGGGACCACACCTCATAGCTTCATTCAATGTTTAACTGAAACCTGGAAAGGTCTGATACTGAGATAAGGAGATGAAGAAACAAATTGTGTTTACTTCTAATTTTTTCTCATAGTTGTGGTCAAAATTATGCCACTATTCATTGTGAGACCTTGGGTGGATTGCTTAATTGCACCAAGCTCAATCTGGCTGTCTTTCAAAAACAGAGATTTCAATCTCTTGCCAATATCACAAGATCATAAAATCTGCTCACTGTGTACATAGAGCTACCAGATGTAATTAAAGAAAATATAAAACATGGTATTTCCCTTAATGTTTGAAAGTAATTTAGCAAGGGGCATGGTCAGCATCTAGGTGCCATAAAAAAATGTAATGAAAGGCAGCTGCTTACATTTACAGCAGAAGAGATGAGTGTGAGTTGAAGAAAATGCTCTTCATATATCATTTTAATCATTTCAATGTTACAAGGTAATAAATGAATGTATTCTTATAAACATCAAGCATATGAGACAATGCAGCATGGTTAATATGTGCAGAGTCAGGCAGTCTTGTAGTCAAATTTCAGCACAAATCCCTGGGCCATGGGACCTGGGGCAAGCTGGTTGGCTCTGCAGCTCAGCGTCTGTACCTGTCAAATGGGGAATACAGCAGCTTTTGGCATAGGTGCCCCACAATCAGCAGAAACGCCACTAAAAATGGAATGTGTTGATCTTCTGAGAGTGTAACAATGGCAGCCGAAAGAGGAAGGAAACGGTCTCAAATGCAGCTCCTATATGGACCCGTTCTTTCAGCCTCTATTCAGTCACTCCCTATGTGAGAGGAATCAAGCTAGAGTCCGAGAGCTCATCTTTAAGGAAAGGAGCAAGACTTGCATACAGAATAGCTTGTGATGAGTTCAAAGCCAGGGAAGAAGGTGTCAAGGCTACTTCTCAGAAGGCATGGACCAACAGTGGAGCCTTGAGTGGTGGACAAAAGTTGACCAGGAAGTCACAGAGACGAAATCCATTCCAAGCACAGGGAAGGGCCGGTACAAAGGAGATGTGAACGGAGTGTGGCAGCTGGCATGTCTTCTCACTTCTGAGTCTAGGACTGAGTGCATTACCTGAAACACTCAGATCTGGTGCTCAGTAATGTGTGTGATTGAGAGGAAGGAGAGGAAAGCTGTTCCAGGTGTCAGAGTGAGAAGAAGGATCACAGAATGAAGAAGCCTGAGATGAATACATAAGGAGCAGAGGCTTGAGATGAGGAAAATAATCGAGACCAGCACTGGCCATGGCATAGCAGGTTGCATGGAGGAAGTCCAGAGACTCTTCCACGATCCTTTAGCCACTAGCTGCTAGCATGGCCTTCAGTAAGTCATCTTGATATCTCTTAATTCCAGTGCTCTCTTCTCTAAAATACGAGAGCTAAACCTGTTGAGCTCTGAGATCTCTTTCCATTCTGTTCAGTTTTAAAAGCATTTGCTAACTTTCTACTCAGTGCTGGGCACCATGCTAGCTAGACACCAGGGATCCAAAGACAAGTAATATATTGTCCTCGTTATTCTCCGCTTGCTGCTCCCACATGTCAAATCCATTCTCATCCATTCTCCAGGAGCCCAAGTGCCCTGCATCAGCCAGGCATTCTTGCCTTTTGGTCATCTATTCCACTCATGCAATGGGAGGCAACTGTGAGAAGCTGGAAATAGCAACAGAGAGAGGTTGGGGCATTTCCCTTCCTATTTCCTCCTTACTCCATCTCCGAGGCTGGCTATGATGATCACAGCCTCTTTCCACAGGTACAGCTCCTGCCCAGCAGCCCATTTTCTGTGGCTCCAGGCCTCTCTGAGATTCAGTAACACCGTTTTCCCCACTTACTCCTCCAGACCCACATGTGCCAATGACTGCTCACTCTGCTAGTGTCTGACTACCTCAACTTCCTTTAAACCTGCACTAAAGCATTCTGCATAGTTTTCATTAAAATTTCTTCTGTTCAACCATGTGAGCGAATTCTATTTGTGGCAGGCCTCTAATTGATTCAGAGTTTAAAGTGCGAATGGGTGGGAAGGCAGAACTATTAATATGGCATTTTTCCAATATAAAATATCATAAGAAAACCAAGAAGGGAGCAATGCTGGAAGGCTGAAGAAGAGAGGCACCACAGGGAGTGTTTGTGGAAAGAGAGTTCGAAGACTGGGGTGGAAGAATTGATGATGGACACAGGGATGAAAGAATGGGACCAGAGAGAGTTTATTGTTATTGTTGCTACTGCAGCTATTACTGTTACATTAAAAACAATTTTCAACATGTACAACCCAAAGAGAAATAAAATCTGTTATACCAGAATAAAGAATAGCATGTAATTATGTATGAATGATGGGACAATAAGCATAATTTGAGAAGAGGTATAATTTCAGCTGTGAATGTGAACATGGGTTGACTTTTGCTGTTTTAAGTAGATTGATCATTTTCAATGTTATCAACTAAGTGTGCAAATTCAGCAATTGAAAATGCGTGCAAGCTCTGTACAAAAGACAAATTCTTTATATAGAATAAAAAGTCAACTGGGAAACCAAAATTGACAAAACCAGCAACTTCTATATCAAAATCAATGAAATTCATTCTTAACCTCTCTAATACTTAACATTGTGATTCCACAGGCTGGGGCAGCTCCTAGCTTTCTCCACTGCCACTTGTGCTGCCATCGAGAACATGATAGCTTCCTTTGTGGTCTTTGAAGGGCAGATGTTTCACTCCCCTCCCTTGATATCACCCAAATTATGAGCAGAGTAAGAAGATGGACATTGCGTCACAGAACCAACGATAGCAATCTAACACGCAAGGAGAGCCAGCAATGTGGAAGTTCAGGCCGTTCGTTTGCGTCATATTGGAGTGTTCAGTTCCAAGACCTGGAGGCCCTGTGACCTTTTCTCATAGGACAGAATAGAGAATCATTATTATAAATCCAGTCACGAAAGCAAAATCACAAGTCAATGAAGAATAGAGACATCAAAACCCTCTGATTTTAGATCTTACACAGTTATCTCATCACTCTGACCCTCAGCTTCTTCATCCATAAACCAAGGTTAATAATACTTACTTCATGAGCTTATTGAGAGGATTCAGTGAAATCATGTAGATACAAGCCTTAGTCTGGGGTGTGCCATGCAATTGGCCTGCAATATGGTGACCATAGCTCTGCTGGTATCACTCCAATGTACTGGGCTCAGACAAGCTCTTCAAGGCCTACATTACGTTAGGCCCAAGGGTTTTGAGATGGTCCAACATGACCCTCATCTTTTTCAATCTAGAAAACCTTCAGGTATCTTCAGCTCTCAGAGGGCTTCAAGCAGTATTTTCAGGGCACCATAAAGTCACAACTGCTCCAGAAGCACCTCCTAGCCAGCCGGGCAAGTCAACAACCTCCTCTCTTTTCTAACTCGAAAGTTCCATTATTTCAGTCATTCCATTATTTGAGCTCCATTATTTGAGGCTCCCACAACTGCATAAGTAATGGCCAGGCATCTTACACCTTTTCTGTTCTCTAGCTATCTCTCTCTCTCTCACACACACACACACACCACACACACACACACATGCACAAGCATGTGCTCAGAAACCTGAACACACACATACACATGGACACACACATACACAAGCCAGCTACCTGTTTGTACCAGAAACGACCAAATTGTACTGACTCAACCACAAATTCCATTTTCTGCAGCCATGGTTGGGCCCTTGATGTTGCTAACCCCTTCACCCCAACCTGGTCTCGGCACCTGACTAAGCAGCTAACTCACCGCTAGCAGATGGTCACAATTCTCACCACAACGCTGTGACCAAATCCACACGGGGTACTGTCTCAATTCTCTCCTCCTCCACTTCAAGTTCGGGGAGCCCCCACCCCTGCTTAGAGCTTTTCTGTTCCCTTGCCTAGCAGAAAGTAGGCACCTAGGAGAAGGAGAGCCACAGGGCAGGAAGAAGGAAAAGAAAAATTCTTCAGGCTCAGAAAGGAAAGTTCTAGAGCATTAACAGGAAGTTAAACTGATGAACTGACATTTTAATAGTTAAGTTAAACTTAACTTATAATTGTTTCAAGTTAAACTTGAACTGCCATTGTAATAAGCTTAATGAATTGGTCACTCAAAGATATCTGCAGATTTAAAATCTTTGTTGCCCAAAACAGAAATTGAAAAAATACTGAGAACTTGAGAAATCTAAGGGAGTCACTTTTGGGAATAGGATCTTTTATCAGTGACATCCATTCTCTTCCTATTATGGGGTTACCTCCCCATGAGGTTGACCTTACCATATGAAGAGTATTCGTAGAGGGGGTTTTAAAATCCATCATCTTCTAGCTGATGTTAAAAATTATAAAATTACCTGATTGGAATTTAAAAGCCATGTATATTATAGCCACAATTCTTTGAGTCTAACACCATCTTTGAGTCATTTATTTGTTCTTAACAGCAGCAATGGCCTGGCATATGATAGGTACTCAAGATACGTTCCTTAAATAAATGAGTGATCTGGCAGAGGAAAAGCTAAGCCATGCCCAGGTGCTTGGAGACCCTCAGCCTTCTCCCTTGAGCTATGTTTGCCATGAAGATCCAGTAACCTCTAAGCAAACAATTCTAAATGAGCACATGTAAGCTGTGTCTTGTGTTAGATAGGGAATCATACCCTTCCCAAAGTTGCCTAGGAAAAAGCAGAGACTCCAAGCAAGGTGTGAGGTCCCAGGCTGCTGAACTAAGCCTACTATTCTCATGATGATAAGGGCAGCTGAGGTTTCTCTGCTGTGGGGAATAGCAAACTCTCTGAAATATCTAATATCAAAACCATATGCCTTTAAGGTGAATATCATGGACACATTCTCCTCTGGAAGAAAAAAGAAAAAAGTTGTACTAAAACTAAAGTCCCAGCTGATTTCCGACACACTCAGCAATGAACAAATTATTACCAGGCCAGCCTTCCAGGCTAGAGGTTCTGACTCTACTCCCTCAGGACCCTCTCCCAAATGGAAACTAACTTATTTTAAAATGTCTGTGTTCCCAGTCAATTCAGGCAGACATTTAAGGAGACTTTAGACACTATGCATTATGACATGAATAAAAAGTTAACCACATCTGCATGCAAAGCGGTAAGAGATACTAACTCCAATAGGGCGAATGTGTGCTTTTCCCCACTTCTTTCAACTCCAAGAATCTGAACAAACAGAAAAGGTTATTCTGATCTTTTGTCTTCAAAGATTAACAATAGGACAACAGGAATAATATTATTCTCTTATGATAAAAGCAGAAGCTTGTTGGCAACTTCTTTTGAATTCTTACTGCCAACCACAGCACTGGTGTTAAATTTTAAAAATGGCTTATGACACTTGTGTCAAAGAACACAATTTCAACAAATTGAGTTTTAAAGATCGAATTGGCTTTTACTAGTGATTCATGAACTAGGCAGCATCCAGTCTACGAAATAGACAGGGCTCCATCGGAGGTGGCAGAACTGTCAGTTTTTGTAAGGTAGCTTGAGCAGGTACAAGGCAACAGCCTAATGCAAAAACTTGGTTAACATCAGGTTACCTCAAGTTACTTTCCTTTATTTTTCTATAGGTTACTTTCCTTTATGGGTTAAAGCAGTGGAGACTGCCTTATCACGCTGGCTTAGGTTGACTGGGCTCCTTTTGATTGGTTGCTGTGAATCTCTTATTTTTTCAGAAAACTTTCCTGCTTAGGGATTTGGTTATAATCTCTCCTGATTTCTCCAAACAAGTGAACAGCTTAGGTTTCAGTTTAGTGACATGGAACCTTAGCTTGAGTGACTCCATTTTAGTTGGTCTCTTGGAGCCTGGTTCAGGACCTCAGTCCAATCAATGGCCTCCCACACATTTAACACTCGTTAAAGATGGTAATGCAAACTTTATTCAAGGGGCAGGGGGCATGACTACAAGTATAGAAACCACCACAGTGGGGTCTTGCAGTAGGGGAAAGAGGCTGGCTCAACTCTGACTCCAACAAATATACGAGAGGATTTATCACCAAGGAGCAGGGTGGACAGGGGGCAGTGGATAGAATTACGGACAGGAAATATCAAGGATAAGGGGGTTCTGGCTAAATCAACTTGATAGGATTATGGCCGAAGGCAGGTCAGGGTGATAACACATCAAGGGATTCCAAGGGTGGATAATTTTTTCTAACCTGACTTACGAGGATTGTTGCTTAAATGGGATTCTATAAGGACAGAGGCAGAGTTCAAGGTCAATCAGAGGACTCAGAGGAGCCTGACTAAAGTTTTGGTCAAGGGAAAGTTTTTGTCACTGGTAATGTAGTAGATACCCAATAAATAATTGTTGATTGAACAAATCAACATTCTTCCCCAGATCCGCCGAACTAATTACTTCTCAAAACAACTTTGTGTGGCAGCACCTATCTATGGCAATGGTTAAATTCTCCCTCCCTTGGAGCTCATCCTGTATTCTATCAAGTCATTTCCTCACAGAATTCTTTCCATCACTGGTGTACTTTCTTAAAAGAGTGAGGAAATTAAAACTGGGAGAGAAGGTTCAAGGCCATGAGTCAGTCCAAAGGCAGAGTAGGGAATTCCACTAAGAACTTAAAGCACAAATCTACCTTCCTTTGCCATGAGGATGAGTCTGAAAGTGCTGGCTTGTTACTCCAGCTGCGACCCACACATTGCTGCATAGTCATCCCTGTTATCGCAGCTCTTGGGAGTGGGAAGCCGACCGAGCAGTGGCAATGACAGTCACTCAGAGAACACATGAGTTCTGGTAGGCTCAAGGACCTCAAGAAACAAAATACTCAAAATCAATGTAATAGGTAACACAGTAACCATTTTAACACCTTCCTAATCTCCTAGGGCCAAACTGGAGAATACTGACATTTGGGATTAGAAAAAGACACTGGATAGCTAATTTTAAGGACAATTCAAGCCCGTAACTTCACAAGCATTCCTCAATGCTCAGGAAAAGAAAACATGACAAAGAAAAATTTTAAGTAGATATTTTCCAGTCCACTAAATTTTCTATTGCAAAATTGAACGTCCTTTTTAAGTCTTCCAGTAGCCTTTTAAATATTCGACGACAGGGATGTTGTCTTCAATTTTTTGTTTTTTGGTATCTCTCCTTGGCAACTAATACAGTTAGTGCCTCTTAAATTTTTCTGAGTGATTTCTCTAAAACTTAAAAGCTATTTTTAAACAGCAATATTCTTCCTCTACTTATGAATTTATTGAATATTTTTTGGCACCTACACTATGCAAATCATGGAACCAGGCACCATGGCACATGTATAAGAATAAGACAGCATCTGGTATGAAAATTAGAAGGGGAGTGCATTCATCATCGTCTATCCTAGAAAAGCAGAAACCATTTGTATTTCAAAATAAAAGAAACGTAATATATGGGAATTGATGACACATGTGTTGCAAGAACAAGGAGCCCAGAAATAAACAAGAGCAGGCACCACTGTCATCTCTAGGCAGGAAAACAGGAGACTGTGCTCCCAGAACCCAAGGGCAGGGACCACCATTAGAGGCTGGAACCGTCAGGTGCACGGTGGAGTCTCAAAAGAGATTCAGCTCCATTGACACAGCTTCCAAAAGGCAGAGGGGAGTGGGAGAAGACCCTGGTTTCTCATGCTAGCACCTGCCACTGTTACCACCCAGTATGAAACCAGTTGACACAAAAGTCTGGGCAGCTTAGCCCTAGGGTCGGCCCCTGTCATACAGAGCAAAGCAGGGAAAGGCCAGGGTTTGAGAGCAAGCAGGCCATACATAGAGAGCTTTGACAACTGTATAACAGCCAAATTCAAATTAGTGCTATCACAGTGAAAGTAAAATAAATATTCAATAACCTTATAATATTGCCTTAACTGAATTACAAACAACAACAACAACAACATAATAACCTCGTGACATTTGGAAAAAAGATATATCAATTACACTTAGAATGGCTGATGCTTTATGAAAGAGGCAGTGCTCTGGAAATTTGGAGAAAAACAATAGAATTTCAAAACCTAGAGGAGGAATAGAAAGGATTCTACTTGCAAAAGCAAAAACATGTAGACATTCTGGCATCATCTGGTGGAACCATATTGAAGATGCACTGAAGTATGAAGTTAAGGAATGCACATTTTTTCTGGTGGATCAGGAGTCACTGAAGATTTAGGACCCAAAATCTTCAGTGACAAAATCACAGCTGTGATTTAAGGATTCATCTGGCAGCAGCATATAAAATCCTTTGGGAATAAAGATGCCAGGTAAAAGGTAATAAAGTATTGAACCAAGGACGCATCCACGGATCTACATGGAGCGTTCTCGAATTGATTTAGTGTCATCCAGTTGGAGGCACTGTGCAAAGAACTAGAAATGGAAGCCCTCCCATGACAGCTTGGAAAAGATACCTCTGTTGTCTGCATACTTTGGGGTACCATATGAAAAGTGATGAACGTTTAAAGCCTGGACATGGATAACATTACGCAGAGAGAAAGCCAGAAAAGAAATGTGTTTCAGCAAAGGCATGAGCACAAAAGGAGAGGTGCTTAAGAAGAGAATAGGTGCGGTAGAGAAGAGAAAGACCCAGCAGAATATTGCATTTCAGTAGAGTTTCCAAAAAAAAAAAAAGTGAACAAGCAATTATATAAAAAGCAGAAGTCAAGGAGAATGAATATTGAAAAGGGGCGGTAAGACTTTTAACTATAGAGAAAATTTCAGGAAGCATCCAGAACTGAATTTGGAATCAAAACATCTGGGCTCAAGAGACATAAAATAATTTCTCCCTACACATTATCTCTCCTCCCTCATAACTTCACTACATATGTAGTTTGTTGCCTTCTCTTTGGCTCTTCTCTTCAGCATAATCTTTCAGTTTCCACATCCACTGCTCATGCTTCCATACTCTTGATATTTCAAAAGCAAGTACATTGTCATGTCACGATGCCCACCAGAAGCCAGAGAGAGAGTAGGGCCACACCATATACAACTGGGCTAAAGACTTGTCCATTAGCATACATTTAGAAGGGACTATGGGCATCCCAAGCATAGACTGACTTGTCAAGTTAGAGCTAAAATATAACTTCTATAGTTAAATACTCAGTAAAATTTAGTGAGCATTTGGTAATAGGCTCGATTAGCATAGTTTCCATTTTTTTCTAGCAACTGTATACAAAGCACTGAAAAAGAGAAATTGCAAAGAAGAATGTATAGAATAGCACATTTATAGACTAGTGTGTTGGCCTCTTCAGAAATCCAGCATTGTAGAGAAGATATCATCCACAGTACTAAGTTTGAACCACTTAGCCTGTAATTCAAAACCCTACACAATCTGATAACAGCCTACTTCTCTAACATTATCTCTCTCTAGCCATTCAGTCAATAACTCAAATTCATATAATTCAACAAACAAGCACTTACTCCATTCCAGGCATTGTGCCAATCATTACACTAAGCACCCACAAGCCAGGCTGCTCCCATCTAAACGTTACTACCCCTACTCCTTTACTGACCAGTCTCTTCTCAGCAGGAAAGCCTTTGCTCTTCTCTGTGCATACTGAAATTCCTCAATTATTGACAGCATATTTGGGAGACAGGAGCAAGGCTGTGCAACCTGACTGCTTTGGATTTAAATCTAGCTCCACCATTAACCAGCTGTGTGACCTTGGGCAAGTTACTTCAGTGCTTCAATCTCCTCCTCTGTCTTCCTTGGAGGAATGTGATGATTAAACACATATATAAAGCACTCAGAAGACTGTGTCAATGTATTTAAAACCATACCAGGAATGTAGTGACTGTTTAATAAATGTTAAAAAGTAGTAGTAGTAGTAGTTGTTGTTGTTGTTGTACTGTGATGCCCAGCTGAAGATACACCTCCTTCATAATACCTCACACTCATAACTCTGACTCATGGTCCATACTCGCACGGTGCTTATCATATACGTCTTTGCAGATGTTTTATATCTAATACATTTTTTGGAGGCAGACTATTATGCATTTTTTATTCTCTCAGCACACATAGCCATATGCACCACAGTGCGTAATGGTAATAGTAAACTGTGTGTGTGTTTGTGCATGCATGTGTACATTAATTCAGTGGACCCTAAGGAAAACTCTATGGAAGATGGACAGTCATGGTTCTTCCATCACCAAGAAACATCAAAGTTTGGGGTCACCAAAATGAAGGAAAGTAGCTATAGAATCTTCTTTTCAATAGGCCTTTAATACTATGTATCTATTCTTCTTACCAGTCTGGATTCGTTTAGATTCATTTCTACTAGAGGGCAGGGAATGAACTAAGTAATTTGTAATTCCACCAGTTCATCCCTTCAGAACACCTCCAGATCATCACAACCCCCAATTTTGCTTTGTTAAATGCAGACTAGCTGGGAGCCAGCCCAGGACCCTGTATCACTGAAGTTAACCCACACGCATATTGCTGGGACCAGCTGGGACTGGCCTGTTTCTGGTGAGACATAGAGCCAATAGACATGCCAAGAAGTGATCATAGCTGCTTCAGAGGTCATCGGTAAAGAATGTCAGGAGGAAATGGTTCAAGGCAGTAGAAATGCTTTTGCCCTCTTAGATGGTAGTTTCACAAGCCAATAGACAAATGACGAGCTGGAAATAGCACAAGACTAGTATTAGTGATAGTACTGGGAAATGGTTTTAGCCTGAAGCGGGACCACGTATCTTCCACCCCTTGCTGAGAGGAACCACTGCCTGAAACAGATAAGTTTCCCAACATGACTAACTTGAGTGACTATCTTTTTGCCGCTTTTCCCCTCATGCTGACCAGAAATGAGGCATCAATGAAAGTACACACTTAAGAAAGACCTGCTGTTCTGAGGTGCATTCTCCCTGGCACAAATTCTCTGGGGCAGAAGTAGACGCTACCCTCAGCTCAGTGGGCTCACCATTCTCTTCAGCCCCTTCTCCAGTCAGAACCAAGGGAACAGAACCAACACTCTGTTCACTCCTGAAATCTATGTTAACTCCAGTGCTGGATTATCAATAAAAATTAAAGTATAGAATTTGAGGAATTACATACTTTGCTTTTATAAATTGAACTGTGGCAAGATTTGCCCTGCAACATCATTGCATTCACTCATTTTCCTGTCTATATGTCACTGTTTCCCAAGTTTTATTCTACAGAATAGTTCTATAAATTATTAACAGGGAATCCCTGAAAAAAAAAAAAAAAGTTTCCAGGTGAAAAGAGTTTGGGAAACATGGTAACATGGTCATATGCTTCCTTGAATGGGAGAGAAAGGAGGAAAATGGCAACTGCAGTCCAGTCACTGCAGGAGCCCTGGGTTCACATAGGGTGGACACCACACACAGGCTAAGACCATCAGTGAAATGTGTCAGCAACCTTGAAGAAGGATGCTTCTTTTTGGTGACTTTGGGAGGCCTACAGGAACAACCCCAGCATTCCATATTAAAACGCATTTCCAATGTCATATGAAACAAGTCTAAAAACTCCCAATAAATTCTTAAAACTCTTATTTTCCAGGAAAATTCCAGAAATATGGATCTCTCTTAAAGACAATCCTGAAAGAAGGTTAAAAGTTGCCTGCAAGAGTCTTACAAAAAGCAGGAGCATATACACTGTGGATGATTCCAGACTGCCACCTACCTTCCTGTGGTTCTAACATATTAGCTCTATAAGCAAAAAGTCAGTCATTAAATCCACAGATTGAGAATGTCCCTTTATTGATTCCAGAAGGGAACCTGAAATACAGGTTGAGTAATAACCTGAAGTATAAAGAATTTATTATCCAGAGCAAGTGCTGACTCTTCTGGATCATATTGGAACGTACTCCCTTCCTGCTTCCTCTTTAATTATCAGTTTTAATAAAAATCCAGTAGTTGGCCAAACTTCTCTGCTCAGGCAGGCCCAGAAATGCACAGAGGGGTAGAGGGAGAAGACAACTTTCACCCAAAGGGAACAATGCTCCATCACTCTGCTTCTTCTTCATACAGGAACATGATCTAATTTAACATCACAACTAAAATTCACCTCGATATTTATGTCCCTATCTGGTATCTGTGAGGCTAGCGGAAGGGCAGAGACTTTTAGGCCACAGACAGGAGACTGTTGAGGGGGTTGTAGCTATCATATCTGCAGACCTGCACTAATTCACTCTGTTAATTTAACCAGGTAACTGGGGCTGTGACTCGGAAGAGCCAAGTTAGAATCCTGGCTCTGCTACTAATCAGCTGTAATGAAGGGTGATTTCCTTCCCATCTTGGTGCTTCCATTTTCTAATATGTAAAATGAGGTGGCTTTTACTAGATGATCTTGTGGTCTCTTGTGGCTACACTTCTAGCCCCTAGACCGTGGCTCTATGCAAAGAGGAACCACATCTTTCTTGTTCTGTTGTAAGTCTAGCACCAAGTACAATTTCTAGAATACAACAGGCACTGAAATGGGTATTTTTAAGTGTAAGAACACTCAAATAAATAAAATGCTGAGTTCAACCCAAAATTTGCAGCTAGTTCATATAATGTAGGACAATGTCCCTCTTTTCCCTCATTTTTGTCTCCACTTCCTAGATGATACCCCAAATTGCCCCCTTACCAGATTTACTTAGCTGGTGCTTTAAGTTCTATTGTCACCTATCAGAGATAATACAAGTCATCTAACAGGACCTTTAGAAAAAACATATGAATAATACAATGTGTCAGACATACTCACTGATGACAACAGAAATCACTGTTGGAGAAGAGCATCAGGATAGATGGTGACTTGTGATTAGAGGTTCTGAAGGTGAAGAAACATTCTACAAAAAAACTGGGTTGCTACACAGAGGTTCTCACCAAGATAAAAATAGGTAGTACTAGCCCAAAGAACATCGCAAAGGTCAGGCATTTGTTTCTATATCTCCAAAGTTCTCTTTCCAGTCTCCTTCCCAAATTCAACAAAAGACTCATCATTTACCATATTTGCATGTGTAAGTCTTTAATCTTGTATTGTGCAATTAAAGACATATGTCTAAGGAATTTCAGACAATAGAAAACAGATGGGGAGATTTCTGGCAGGAGAGTTCAGTGAAAGGCAGAGAAATCTTCATACCCTTAACACCTCACTACACCTAAAACTGGTTTTAAACCAAAACTTCCTATACAAACTTTTCCTGTGCTTTGTGGTCTAGGGGTTGGAGTGCAGCAACAAGTGACAGAATGCTTACCTGAAAGGAACAAGGAGGTGCCTGGTCTATTTCTATCTTCCTCCTACTGCATGGCCAGGCTCAGGGTGCAGGGCTTGCTCTGACTGAGCCCTTTACCTTTCCTGGGCCACTATCCCAGAATAGGACAACCCAATTCCCTCAAAAAGGGTCATGGGCTTTCCTTGCAACATTATTCCTTAGGGAAGCTCAGCTTCTAAGGTTCCTAATCACCTAGTTCTCTAGGACTAAACCCAGTCTAGCATGGTGACTCTAGTTTTCTGCACGAGATCCATGGCCAACCCATAATCTAAAAAAACTGAAAGAATGTTTGAAATTATGCCTGCATCGTAATATTGGGCATGCTCCAACTGAGTAGAAGACCAGGCAGCTTGAAGCATTAGGGTGGGGTCCAAAAAGCCCAGCCCTGCTCAAGGAAAAGAAAGCCAAGATCAAGGACAAGCGAATCTTACTGGGAGTAAGATCTAGAATCTGAGTGTGATCATATACGTGGTGATGATAACAAAGAAAAAGAACACAGCATTAGGGAAAGTTATTCATGATGAGACAAGTTATTAGTACCAGTGGACTAAATGACGGGAGAAAAATAGTTCTATTTTTTCCATAAAAGTAAT
Organism: Macaca mulatta; assembly: GCF_049350105.2. Taxonomy (NCBI): domain Eukaryota; kingdom Metazoa; phylum Chordata; class Mammalia; order Primates; family Cercopithecidae; genus Macaca; species Macaca mulatta. The sequence goes on from NC_133412.1 coordinate 16,710,812, forward strand.
ACTAAATGTAACCATTGCAATACGAAATATAACCATACACCCATCAATGTATGGCCAAGCAAATACAACAGAAGTAATGTATAATTTAATGTGACCAAATTGTTAGTTTTATTAAATGACAATGCTAAGATGAACTGCTTATTCTTCTTAGCTTGTAATTTGTAGTTGTCAATTTGTTCCTAAAGTAATAGAAGACAACATTATTGAAAAATCTTGATATTATTTGGTTTGTTACTTCTCTCCAACCCCACATCCTTATCTCTAGGTATTATATGAAATATGTTATTCTAAATCCCTATTATTTTGTGACTTAAGATTACATTGCTATTTTGAACTGTTTGAGAGGTTTTGAGGGTTTTATAATTTCCACCGATATGGGCAGTACTGTATTTAAGAAAACGAGATTGTTGCCAGGTAAACTTGAGTATGAATATCACTTAAATATTCAAACTTGTGCTGTGAGGTATTACTTTACCTCTTTACATCTCAGTGTGCCTTTCTATAAAATGGGTATAATAATTGCTATGATTGAATATACCAACCAATGGTACTACATGAGGGTTGAGGCTCACAGAGTCTCACAGTTGGGCAGCCCTTAGATTATCCAAGTGACCATCTAATCATGGTTGTAGAGATCATCTTTTCTTATGTAAAATTTTAAAAAATTAAATATCTTGGATGACAATGCTAAAAAAGAACAAATATATAACTGGGATATCGGATATGAGGACTGTTTAGAAGGAAAAAAGTGTTTAAATCACTGAACCTACACTGGTCCAAACAAATGGAGATAAGTCCTATTTCTGAAGAACCTAGTCTACCTAGGAGTTCTTTGAATTTATACAAAGTTAAGCAGTGAGCTTATTGATGTAGACATGCTGTATCTTAAAGTTACTTTCTATTTTTTTCCAGCTCTATTTATTATCATAGCTAATGATTCCAACTCTTTCTAACTGAAACCAACTTCTGCCAGACACAGGGTTTGGTAGGATGGATGGACGGATGGGTGGCAAGGTGGGTGGATGGATGGGTGGATAGGTGGGAGGGTGGGTGGATGGATGGGTGGATGGATGGGTGGATGGATGGGTGGATGGATGGGTGGATGGGTGGGTGGATGGGTGGGTGGGTGGATGGGTGGGAGGGTGGGTGGATGGGTGGATGGGTGGCAGGGTGGGTGGATGGGTAGATGGATGGATGGATGGGTGGATGGATGGGTGGATGGGTGGGAGGGTGGGTGGATGGATGGGTGGGTGGGTGGATGGATGGGTGGATGGATGGGTGGGTGGGTGGGAGGGTAGGTGGATGGATGGGTGGGAGGGTAGGTGGATGGATGGGTGGGAGGGTGGGTGGATGGATGGGTGGGAGGGTGGGTGGATAGATGGATGGATGGGTGGGAGGGTGGGTGGATGGATGGGTGAATGGGTGGGACGGTGGGTGGATGGATGGGTGAATGGGTGGGACGGTGGGTGGATGCATGGGTGGGAGGGTGGGTGGGTGGATGGATGGGTGGATGGATAAGTAGGTAGGTACGTAGGTAGGTAGGTAGATAGATAGAATGATATAAATATAGATAAAATGATATAAATATACATAAAATCTCAGGTAGTTTTAAGAACAACCTTTAACATGGTTACTATTAATTTTCCCTCATTTTACATATGAAAATTAGGTTTAAAGAAGCTAAGAAATATGCCCCAAATCACAAAGCAAGTAAGATATTTCAAACAATAACAAACAAATGCATTGTTACTTTTGCAAGACAGTGGGATGATAGTATCATGTATATATGGACTATTATCCCTATAAATAAAACTTGACTCATTAATTCTCCTTTGAAACAAAACTAGGAATCTACTAACCTATCCCATGGCATAGGATATTCAGTAACATATCTGGAAGGAAAATAAAGAAAAGATCACTACAAGCAATAAAAACGCTAAATAATACCAGTAGAAATCATAATAACAACAATGATGACAGAAGAGTAATTAAGGGAAATAAAGAAGAGCCAGGATTTCCTTACATATTTGCAAGTGACGTTATGGAATCTCGAGATTTTTCCAAAAAAGATAGGTAAATGTGAACTAGAGATACTCAACTCCAATGAACGTTATCTAGAATACCTTAGTGAGATCTCACAGCCTACGCAAATGGAAAAGCCATGTTCTCTAATGTGTTTCTCAATTTTGGCAAGTATATGGATGTTTTATGGATATGGCCATCAAAAAGTCATTGTTAATATGAGCCTAGAATCCTGTGACTACAACAACTCTAGCAACAAATCTCCTTCAGAATAATCTCTCTCACTGGTTTATGGCAAGTGATTAGTTTATGACTGCTAAGTCCATCCTGATATGAGTTTAGAAGATGTTTTCCATATTGGTCTTGAAGAAACTCATACTTTCATCAGCAGGAGCTGGGCTAGGACCTGAAGCACCTCCAAGATTTTCCCAGTTTCACCCGATTCCAAGGTCTATGACTCAATTACAACATGCTCAATAAATATTGACTACGTGCACATGATTTTCCTGTTGCTGTGTTCTCTGCAATGAGGAATGGCAATAAATGAAGACACAGTCCCCATCTGGAAGGAAATGAAATATCATGGATTTGGAGCCACGTGTTAATTATTGCTAAACTTCTCTGGAGTCCCTAGGTCAAGAGGACACTCCAAAGCCTCACAGTGTCCTGGAGCTGATATCACAGACAGTAACTACGATTCTCAAGCATCTTTTAGGCCCCAGTGCTCCAACCCCAATCACACAATCCATTTGCATTGGCTCCCATTCCAGTAGGTGCAGAGCTACCTCATTCAAGTTTTTCCCTGCAGATTTCTCTTTTCAAGATGGTTGATTTATCCAGAAGTACAATCTAGCTTTTTCTAGTAAACTATAGGGCAACTAGCATTGTTGCGCACTTCTGACTTGAAAGTGATAAAAGCGGAAAGGTACAACAGAATAACTGAATACCTCTTCTTGTATCCCAGCACCACCGGGTCTTCCTCAGCCTATTTCTGGACAGTTTAAATCTCAAGCAAAGGCTGTCTGTGCTCTGTGATACTCCAGGCTCACTTCTTCTCACAATCTTAAACTTGCTGCTCCCCTGCGCCTGGGGTGCTCCCCCAAAAAACGGCTGTGGCATTCCTTTCTGTACTGCATTCAGATGGCTGCTTAAATACCACCTTTTCAGAAATGCTCCTCTTGGCCACCCTATCTAAAAGATTAAAATCTCACCATCACCCTGACTCCTCTATCTTATTTTTTTATCTTTCTAATCACCTGAAAAAAAAAAATCTTTCTCTATTTTTGGTCTCCTCCCAGGTTACACTTGAATGTAACCTCCCTGGCAAGAGGAACTTTGTTTTCTGCAATTGCCCAGTTCCCCGGACCTAGGAAGCACTTCATCAAAACATATTTCGAGTTAAAACAAAAAAAGAAAAAAATGTGTGAGACAGACTTATTTGCTTTTGATTGCAGAGATCAATTGTCTGAGCAGGGAGTTAAACTTATCTTTAAGAGCTGACTCTACCTACCAGATTATTCAGGTGGTGTTTTCTTTTTGCCCTGGCATCTTGTACCTTTCTACTCACTTCCAGGGCATATTTAGCCCAGAGCCTCAGGAAGGATTTGGAGAGGGCTTATTACAGGCTAAGATTTGGACCTATGCACATACCCAGACTCAAGATCAGACTTGTGTTAAAACCACAGACAGACACGGAGCAGCCATTGACTCTACCACAATCAAAGTTTGATCATAACATAGAAATGGGAGATTAACTAAGAGGAAACCAATTAGCCAGGACACTCAACCTCTTGGACCACAACTGATTTTGAAAGTTAAATGTTTGATGGAATCTTGCTTCCTCATTCTCAATGATCTAAAGCAGAGGCACAGGGAGGTGAAATGGTTTGCCCAACATCCCACAGTGTATCAGCAAAAGCGATGAGTTTGGAAACCACTAGGTTTCCATTTCCTGCCTATAACTACACTAAGAGTGAGAATCCTCAAGAGGCACGCAGAGTAAGCTCAAGCCCTGATGGTAAGGTAGGAGGAAGGAATCACACATGCGAACTCACACTTTCTCTCTCATTCTCTTTCTCTCTGTCTTTCTCTCACTCTCTCTCACACACACACAAATGCACACACCCCACATACTACTGAAAAATGTGGGCATCATTAAGTTGCCCTTCCCAAGTTGTCTATAAAAGTGCACAAATACACAGTCTTCCCCTTGAAAATTTCCTGGATGAATGTGCTCTTTCCTCTATAAACTTGCTGAAGGTTTAGTTATTTCTCTTATCTTTGAGCATATCATTTCAGTTCTTGCCAGCCTGAAACTATCTCGAGGGAGCACTGAAAGGAACTAAACCTCTTGCATTTCAACTTTCCATAATCCAAAGTCAACTCAGACTATTACAAGTTTCCTCACATCCTTCACTTCCCCCAGAGAGAACTATCTTTTGAGGAACTTAATTCACCTATGACAAATAAATGATCTGAAGTTTTATAACACCGTGTATCACCCCTCAAAGAGCAAGTTTAGGCTTTGAGCACTTCAACAATCAGAAAAATAACACAAACTAACAATAGATGGAAGAGACCTGGAAACAAGTGGCAAAGTCAGATTAATAATACAGTTTCTACTATCTTCTTTCTGTCCTTTCTCTCACTAATCTCTTATTACTAGTTCTCCCTCAAAAATCTCCCCTCTGCCTTTCAATATCTTCAAACTCCAATCTGATGCACAAAGCTAACAGCGTAACCTTTCAGCTGTTACTGGTGGACTCTTGACATCCAGTTAAAATCAGTACTCCTCACTGTGCTAGTTAAGGATCCTCACAATCTGGTCACACACTACTGTGGTGGTCCCCAAGAGGAAGGAGAGGTGCATTGTGCCTGCATCCAGGGTACATTTTTGTCATGACTCCAGGTATGCTAGTGGTATTAGTGGTATCTAATGAATAAAGAGCAGAGATGCTGCTAAATATCCTACAATGCATGAGACATCCCCCTGCCACAAAGAATTGTTGAATCCAGCGTATCAGTACTGCTGAGGCTAAAGAATCCTGTTCTGCAGGCTTCTCTCCACTCCTTTGTGGTTTCTGTTTTTTTCTTTTTCAATTGACTCTTTAATAGATGATTTGCAATGCCCTATACCTAGACATGGTTTATGTGTTCAAACCCTAGGACATCCTCCTTGACCCCCTTCTCCACCTGGAAGCCTTAGACTTCTTTAGCTGTCTGACCCCTGCCTTTACTTTAAGGCCCATCTTCTCCTTGAAAGCTTCCTGGATGGATGTGTTCCTTGCTCCTTCTAAATTTACAGAATGCTTTGCTATTCCTCTCTTACGACATTTATCACCATTATCTGGAATTATGTACCATAGGCTCTAAGAAAGTAAAACTCTTGTTTGCTCAAGGCTATAGAAGTACCTTAGAAGAGTGGAATATAGCAAGTGCTAATGAATACTTGTTGATCAAATGAGGGTTTATCTATGCTGCAAACGCACCACTCTCCTATCAAAGTTCTCTAGAACTGGAAACATCTTTAGCTCTTCTCTGAATCTTGTATCACTTCTGCCTAGAAGGTGCTTAATGAACACTGCTTATATGTCTAAATATTTAAATGAATACACAGAGTATAATAGAAATATTAAATAAATATGTAAATACAAAAATAAATATATTACATATTATATAAATACACAAATAAGGCTTGGCCTGTAGGAATTCAAGTCCTGGGCAACAGTTCAGCCATCTCAATTTTCAATTCTAAGAATCACGTCACAAGTATGTTCCAATGTCTGACAGTTCCTCATTTTTTAAAAACAACGCCAAAATGAGCATTTAAATGTTAATTGCTCATCTGGAGAGCACATGAAACAGAAAACACGCAAAGACAGGATGTGTTGCTAGTTTTGCCTGAGTAGAAACAAATACACTGCCCTGAAACACTGATTTCAGCTTCTAGTGACACATCACAAACCTGTTGCAACACAAAGTGCAGGCTAAACATGACCAAATTATAATGACAATATTTAAGAATAGAGAGAGTTGACTGGGAGACAACGGTAAACTCGGGGCCCTAGTGGAAATTCAACTTTACAGCTAATTTTTATCTAATGTGCTGCAGTTTGTCAACATTTTCTTGTAGCCTATACTCAGTGAAGATGGGGCAGAGCCCCAATCCTGGGGAATAAGTCTATATATTTTAGGATAGCATTTCACAGTCCCTCATCTTTTTTACCAGACACACTGATTCCTTCCCTTTTATCTTTTCTCATAGGTTTTATTTTCTACTTTATTTTCATCCTTCCATATAATCCCTAATGTTTTCACCAATTGTATACATAAACAAACAGCATTTTAATTAGCACTCACCTTGCTAAGCCCATTACATGCATTATCTCATTTAATTCTTAGGAGAGCCCTAAAAGACTGGTATGATTATTATCCCATTTTCACATTAGGAAATTGAGGCTTGGAAAATTTAAGGAACTTGCCCCACGTCACACAGCTTAAATGACTCAGAAGTTTTGCAAGTTGTGAGTAGCCTCTGTGACAATTTTAAAATGTCTTTCAATTCATCAAGCTTCTAGTAAATATTTATTGGGCACCAGTAATGACTCAGGCTTTGTGATGGCTTTGGAGAGAAAGTAGAAAGCAATAAGGTATGTGGTCCTTCCTCTCAGGAAGCTGACAGCTACTGGACAAGGTAGATGTTAATCAAATTCTCATAATGACCATAAACGTACAAGCTGTTCCTTGATGCACAAGAAACAGAGGCTCTGAAAGTATTAGGAAAGGCTTGCGGGTGGTTGGGAATTAATGATTAATGCAGAATTGGGGGGACAGAAGCTGGGAAACATCCAAAGAATGAGCAGCGCCTGCAGAGGCCATGGCCGGAAGGAGCGTGGCACAGTCAATAGACACAGAGGGACCTCGAGAGGGAGAACAGCGCAGGATGAGGGCAGATAGGGCCAGATTGAGTTGGGTTCACTAGACACAGACTCTGAGACAAGGATTGGGTTCAAGTGTAGTTTAATTAGCAGATGATTTCAGAGAACTCAGTGAGGCAGGAGGAAAGTGAGAGAAGAGAGGAGGACAGTAACAGTGGATTTCCACCTGAGCAACTGGGCCTCAATCCCGCTAGGACTTCTGAGATCCCACGTAAAACATACTTCAGAGTTGTCTCACTGAGGGACAAGAAAGGTGGGCCACTCATCCCCAAGCCCCAGGCTCAGGGGTGCTCCTGGAGACCTCAGTGTGCCTCCTGGGAGACAGCATGCCAGGGCAGGAGCTCTCTGCATGTGGGGGAACTGGCACACACGTCGTGAGGCTGGTGCATGGTCAGCCTGTGCTACAGGCCTTAGGCAACTCCACCCTAAGAGTGATGGGGAGCTATGCAGCAACCCTACCTGGGGTGAGGCTGTATTCTGATCAGATATAGGTTTGGAACATTGCAATGTGGACAACAGATTGGAGGGAGGGAAGGGCGGATGTCAAGAGGCAGCTAGAAGTTACCACAGGCAAGACCAGCTGCATCATGTGTAAAGACCAGTGCAAAACAAAATGAATGTCCCCTTGTTCACAAAGCAGGAAAAACGTGTTTTTAAAGGTATGAAAACATTAAGTTTATTCCTTTCTCCTGTGCTAATAGGTCCTTTGTTGTTTTTAAGTTGCTACTTAGTATTATGCTCTCTTGGGCACAGGAATACTCCTGGGGTGAGTGCAGATTCTCACGGGCACCCAGGAGGGAGTACCACCCTGTGACACGGCCCAACTGCTCCACGGCCAGCCACCAGCTTGAAGTCCCATGCCCCGGCTGGAAGTGGGGAAGTTGAGCCAGGTGTCTCCCCTTCCCGTGGGCCTGCCTCCCCAACCCACAGGAGAGGGGAACTCACAAAGAACTGTAACCTCCACATTAGGATGTATATCTGGGATGTGCAAGAAGCACACCTCCGCTGAGTTATCTGCCAAATGTGCCATGGCATTGCCAGTCCCTGGCGGGGATGGTCATCACCATGTTCTGCCCCAAGAACCCACACCCAACTCCTCACATCTGTGGCCAGGTACCTGTCAGAGGCAGGAGGAGGCAGCAGCCATGGAGGTGGGCAAGAGGAGGTTAGATGTAGCCTGGGGCACCAGGAACCAGGGAGTGGGTAGCCAAGAACCCTCAAGGTAAGTGGAGAGACAGCAGGAGATGGAACAGTGTATGAGCCAAGGTACATGGTCCCATCACCCACCTCTTACAAAATATAAATTCAGAGATAAAATTGGCATTAAGCAGTGCAAGACAGCTCATGCAGAGCAAAAGACCCCAAGTGGAGGGTCCTTTGGAGTAAGGGTCCCTGTACAAGTGCACTGGTCACATGCTTATCACGTTGGTCATGGGTCCAGGACAGAGAGGATAGTAACTTGGTCTAGAGTCTAAGATATGAAGTTGTTTTAGCTCCAAAACATTTTTCAAGTTGGTTTATTTCTTCATATCATGGATTTGATAAGAATGGGTATGACGGAGCAAGATGGGGAAATACGGAAGGATGCCTGTGTGTGCATGGAGGCATGCTGCCAGGTGTCCCTTCAAGAAAGAGCTTGCTATTCAGCTGCAAGAAGTGCAGCTAGCTGATAAGCTCCAGCCATTAGCACCTTCAGGATCTGCTTCAGCTTTTGTGCTGAAGCTACACTTTCCCCAGGCAGCTCTTAGCCAATGACTGCACACAGCAGAGATATTAGGGCCCATTCCTTTCTATCTAAGGCGGGACTCCTGTAATCATTTTCTCTGGAGCTCCCTTTTGGGTTTCCCCAGATGTTGTCAGATCTGCATTATAGTTTGAGACTCCTGATTATTAGTCCGACTTCCTCCCCTTTTCCTTCCACAGGTATAATATTCACATGGGTCTCTGAAGACATCCCCTGACCAATCCAGTGTTCTTCCCCTTTTATATGCATATACCTCCACTCCATAAACCTGTAACTCCATCTCAGCATTTTCTTCCCAGAGAATCCAGCTGACACAGTGTCAAAGACATGTCCGAGTTATGTTTGGTGCATCTGCATGGACTCACTGGGGATACTAAGAAACAGCAGGTTTATTATGCCTCAATTATATCACCTAGCATCTTCTTTGCAAAGCACTATGCTTGCTTCATTGGAGAATGTAGATTAAGATCACTGTTCCTCAAGAAGGCTATAGTCTTGATGGGAAGATAAGGCTCAAGACAAATGAACAGATGGCTTTTCCAAAGACCTGAAGAGAATTCTTGGCAAGAGATAAAAACCTCCAGATGTCGAGGCAGACCACACCTCAAAGATGACACAGCAAGTTTTCTCTGCCAACCTAGACGTACCTTCTAGATTGTGTGTGTGTGTGTGTGTGTGTCTGTGTCTGTGCGTGTGTCTGATGAATTTGTATAACTTCTCAACTCTGTGAAATGTTAATAGTTCATAAACCACCAATAAACCTACCTTGACTTCCAGAAGAGTCTAAAACAGCCCTAACATTATGTCCAAGAGGTTGCTAAATCTGTATTTTCAATAGGTCCCCAGAGAGTGGGTATGAGTTGGGCTTTGGTGTGGGCCTGCAAAACAGGGCTAGCTCTCCTCCCTAAAGGCCCAAATGCCCTGCTCCACCAAGCCTGGCTGGGCTAATTTGGAAAGTTACTCATGAGGACTTGCCTGTGTGATCCAAGGATGACATCAAAGGATTGATGCTCCATCTGTCAGCTCTCACTTTTATCTCTTTGCTCTTTATTTAAAGCAGCCATTTATAAACAGAGGCTTATGGAATTAATAAACTCCAAAAAAGATGATTATTCACTATATCTCTGCCAGGTGTTACAATAGAACAAAGAGAAGTGTTGAATCAAATGCCAAGCTTCGTAATACTTAAGTCAGAAAGCAGAGTTTTCCTGGAATGACCCCCACTTTGGACAGAACCCCTACTACACACTCATCCTATCACTGGCAATTCAGCAACAATGCATTTTCTGTCTCATGGAGAGCAAGAATACTGCTGGAGAAGTGGGATGTACACTCAGCCTTTCTGCACATGGGGACCTGATCCAACCATCCGCACGTGACCACAGGTTCTCTGAGGAGTCATTCTGCATTGGCATTGAAACATTTCAAACATTTCAGATCATGGGCGCTTCTTGGCAATGGTCCTTAGTAGTCAAAATAGGCAGATTAAAGAACTAGATAGCAGCAAATTGCCTTGCAGATTTTGTATAAACTACTCATAACAAAAGTGTTGGAGGGAAGAAATTTTCTTTACTTCTCTCCCCGGTGAATTGAGGGAGGTTCAGGGAGAAGCAAAGCTGCCTGTCCCTGGGTCTTCACTCTCACTTGTGTTTCCATCTGACAAACGAAGGCAAGTAGAGCAGACACGAAGGAGGGGTGCATGGGGTGGATGGATCCACGCCTAGAGAAATCTGAACCACAGGTGGACTAAAATGGACATATTATCAGAAGGCTATGAACCATGATCACACACAGAATTCTAGGGAATCTAAGTCTGTAGGATTGTATCTTTTTTCTTTCTTTCTTTGGCATGGGGTTGGAGTGTGCATTTATTTTATTTTTATTTATACTTTTTATTTTTTCCATAAGTTATTGGGGTACAGGTGGTATTTGGTTACGTAAGTTGTTTAGTGGTGATTTGTAATACTTTGGTGCACCCATCACCTGAACAGTATACACAGCACCCCATTTGTAGTCTTTTATCCTTCGCCCCCTCCTACCCTTTTCCCCAAATCCCCAAAGTCCATTGTATCATTCTTATGCCTTTGCATCCTCATAGCTTGGCTCCCATGTATGTATCAGTGAGAACATACGATGCTTGGTTTTCCATTCCTGAGTTACTTCACTTAGAATAATAGTCTCCAGTCTCACCCAGGTCACTGCAAATGCTGTTAATTCATTGCTTTTTATGGCTGTGTAGTATACCATTGTATGTATGTGAGTGTATATATACATATACCACCACAGCTATTCACATACACATATATATATATATATACACACACACACACACACACACACACACACACCCCACAGTTTCTTTACTCATTGATTGATGGGCATTTGTTCCATGATTTTGCAATTATGAACTGTGCTACTATAAACATGTGTGTGCAAGTATCTTTTTCAAACACTGACTTCTTTTCTGGGTAGATATCCAGTAATGGGATTGTTGGATCAAATGGTAATTCTACTTTTCATTCTTTAAGGAATCTCCACACCATTTTCCATAGTGGCTGTACTAGTTTACACTCCCATCAGCAGTGTAGAAGTGTTCCCTTATGACCACATCCACGCCAACATCTGTTTTAATTTTTTGATTATAGCCATTCTTGAAGGAGTAAAGAGTAAAGTGGTATCACATTGCGGTTTTGATTTGCATTTCCCTGATCATTAGTGATGTTGAGCTTTTTTTCATATGTTTGTTGGCCATTTGTAAATCTTCTTTTGAGAATTGTCTATTTATGTCCTTAGCCCACTTTCTGATAGGATTTTTTTTTCACTGATTTCTGTTTGTTGTAGATTCTGAATATTAGTCCTTTGTCAGATGTATAGATTGTGAAGATTTTCTCCCACTTTGTGGGTCTGTTGACTCTGCTGACTGTTCCTTTTGCTGTGCAAAAGCTCTTAGTTCAGTTAGGTCCCAGTTATTGATCTTTGCTTTTATTGCATTTGCTTTTGTGTTCTTGGTCATGAAATCCTTACGTAAGTCAATGTCTAGAAGGGTTTTTCCAATGTTATCTTCTAGAATTTTTATAGTTTCAAGTCATAGGTTTAAGTCCTTAATCCATCTTGAGTTGATTTTTCTATAAGGTAAGAGATGGGTTGTATCATTTTAAATCCCATTAGACTTTTTTCTCCAAGCTTAACAAAAGGAAATAGGCATGTGGATTCAAAGTCTCTGCCTTGCTGTTTCTACCTTGCTGTGGTAGGTTAGTCTGATTCATGCAGGCATGACAGGCCCAATCAGATGCTGCATATACAAATTCTACAGCTGAAAGGGGACAGCCCTGAGAATTCCAAAACTTCTTTTGCTAAGTGACAGCAAGGGCAAATCATGCTGTGTAAGTCCCCGTTCCTCCTCCACAGATCCTCTCCCAACACTAGGCCTGCATTCATAAACTTAGCCCTTTTCCATGAGACACAAGAGGAAAAGAATCAAGTCATTTGCTAGATAATTCTAAAAGTCACCGCAGCTATTCATAGGAAATCATCATGCCAAGAAGTGTAGGCAGATACTCATATGAGGTGAGGTGGAGTGTTGAGTGGGGGGATGGCACACTCAATAGTTCAGCTAAAAAACACCATCATGATCATCAACCCCATGCCTTCCTTATAGAGATGAATATATTGAACCCATAGATGTGATGGGACCTGCCCAACGTCAGTGGCAGGGCCCCTGCCAGGGCCTGGGTGTCCTAATCCCAGTCCTGTTTCCATTTCTGGTGCTGATGGTCCTGTGACAGCTGCCGCTGGACTCAGACTGACAGGAGACACGGTGGGAATGGCTGATTTAAGGACCACATCACAGAGTCCTTATTTTCATCATCCTCCATGACTAGTGTCAAATAATTCTTCTTTGGAAATCACTTTCTAATAGCAAACTCAGGGGCATCCTGGACAAAAAGCCAACTCAGTGCACTATGGCAACACACAGCAGGAGAAGAGGAGAAACACTTACCTGTTAAGACACGCAATGCCTAGCAGTGACAGCAGAAGAGAACTGAAAAAAGTTTCTTTCTTCAGTTCAGCAAATATTTACCAAGTGCCAAAATGCCCAAAGTGGTGCACTCGGCACTGTGTGTGTGGGATGGGATGGGATGGGCTGGGGAGACATCGCCAATGAATTCATAAGGGTCTCATCCTCAGGGAACTCACCGTCTGATATGGGGCACAGACATTCTCTCCAATGACTAGGACAATCATGGCGTGGAAGGTACTCAAATTGAATCAAAAAAGACCAAAGCAACCCAGAGCTCACTTTTATGTCTTACACCGGCCAGCCCACAAGAGGAAGTGAATTCCAAACACAAAGATATGTATAAATGGTATGGCATGGGAATTGCTGGTGTTCTTTGTTTTCCCTGACTGTTTGGCATAGAATTGGGTTTCTTTGAGTTGGTTCATTCCTGACTGTAAATAGCATCTGTCAACCACACGCCTTTTAGGATCATCAGTGACAGACCTCTAGCATCAGGCTAGAGTGCATGTGGCTGTGGCAGAATCTTCCAGTCCTCTGGGATCCACCTCTCTGCTCTGCCCATTCTAGTCGCTCTCTATGGCTGGTGCCAAATGGTTCCCGTCGCTTGGCAACAGGCAGCCTGCAGAGATCTGGGTTTCATGTGTGAGGCTGAACTAGGGACCACCCTGAATCATCTAGGGAGAGAACACAAGCAGGGAGGGACTGCCCCTCACCCCGGCTTTCCTGTGGTTAACCAAACCCCTAGCTGTGTTTCAGCAACTAGCAACACCCGCTGCATATGTCATCACAGCTGCACACGTGCCGCCGCCTTTACAAAGACACGGAATCTGCAGCACACTTTCTGGGAAATGCTGTCTGAAGGTCCTGCACCACTGACGCTTGCCCTCCAACTCGAATTGTGTAAGAAGTATTAGGCATTTTAGAAGCTCATGCAGAGACTCTGGGCTTTCTCATAAGCAACCACAAGCAGAAAATCTACCTGCTCAGGATCTCTTCTAAGTCAAGGATGCCATAATTCCAACCAATTTCTGCTTTGGCCAAAGAGTATCTCAACTGCATGCTGGCAAGAGCCTCAGCACAGCTACCCATCTTCATTTTCAAAACGTAGGTGCATCAGCTCAGAATAGGGTCCTGGAGACCCAGGAGAGAAAAGACAGATCCTCTGAATGTCAGAATAGGACCTCCTTTTTCCCTGTCCTTGTGCTGTTAGCCTGACTCTCTGAGCCCCAGCTCCAAGAGCAGCCCTGGGGTTGTAGAGGTGCAGGGCTTCTAGATAAGGAGCCAGAACAGGCAGTAGTCCCCTCTGTGTCATCTGTCATTACAGAATGTCCTAACCTAGCACATCTAGGGGGGCAGCCCAGCAGAGCCAGCAACAGCCCAAGACTGCTGCCTCTTTCTGAGCCACTCACGGTTTCAAGGTGTCCCAGATTTTAAGAGGCTGAATTTTCTTTATGCTTCCTGAGTGCTTCTATCTCTCCACATGCATTTACTGCAGTAATATTATTTATTCAACAAATATTTATTCATATCTACCATGTTCTGGGCACTAGAACAATGCCTGGAACTGTTGCTGCAACTGTTGGAACTTATTACTTTGAATATTATTTATTCAACAAATATTATATAACTCCTTCTAGAGCTTACATTCTAATGGGGTGCACACAATAAACAAACAAGTGATAGTAAAATAAAACAAATAATCACATATGAAGAGGTCCTCTGTGCAGGATGTGAGGACCAACAATGTTTGAGCACCAGCTCTGACAAAGTGTGTAGAACCCTTATTCGCTCATGCAGTCCTCGGAGAAATCCTCTTAGGAGGTACTATTAAGCTTCACTCGACAAACAGGAAAACTGAAGTTCAGGCTACACACCAAAAAAATGGTAGAACGCAAATTTGAACCTGGGTCTGACCCCAAGATCCATTATCCTTCCACTTCACCATCTCTCCCCCTGCAGTAAGAAGTCAAGAGACAAGGAGATGGAAGACCAGGACTTTCAGCCTTTCAACCTCATGCAAGAGTGTCCTCTGAGCCTCGACTGCTCAGCTGGAGCACATGTTCTTAAACATTCAGGAGTGCACCCAGTTGAGAAAGGTGTTGTAGGATGTTAGGTCTCGGCACAAGGAACCCAAACCTTCAGGGGCTCTCCTCTACATTATGCTCCCATTTTTCTCCCAAAATATGGATCTCCACCCACCCTAGACATAGAACTGGAGATAAGTTCCAGTCTCATCCCTTTGCAGATCTTAGGGGTACCTATCAAATTCCCACCACTGGGTGAAAACCAGGAGCTTCTTTATAGGACCTGAGTTGCCCTCCTAGAGGATCCTTCCTAGAGGGGAAAAAAAAAAATCTTGTCCTTCTAATACTGCTGTCTTCCAAAATATGTGAGGATACCATGGTGCATCATAGCAGACACTCTGCATTGGTTGGGTTATTATTTATCCTAGAAGCTTGGGTTCTCAGAGCCCTGGCTTATTTAAGCAACAAAGTCCCTCACAGCCCACAGGTGAGGAAGTGAGTGTAACAAACAGCTCATTGGACCTAAAATCAAAACACCTGTCAAATCCCAGTTCTGCCGCTTACCAGTTATACGATCCTGAGCCAGAGACTTAATTTCTTTGAGCCTCAAATTCCTTTCTGTAAAATAAACAGCTGTGTGACTTACCTCACAAGGATCATTGTAAAACAAAAGAAGACCTACATACGATTCTGTGTTGAAAGAACTCAGTACATAATCATGTATTTTAAAAATTAGATGTGGCTTTAATTTTTTAAATTTTCTCATTAAATTTGACAGCAAAATATGTTACTTAGCTACTAATTTAAACCTTGCTTATGTTTCTTATTTCCAGGAACAAACAAAAAACACCAGCAAGGTTATATCCCACTGCTGATTCCTGAGGGGAGGCCCCTCAAGGGCACATAAGGTGACAACTTGTCCACTGTGGACAACAGCCACCCAGATATGACAGGGAAGAATAGATGGAACTCTCCTCTTTAATGTCCAACTTTCCACATAATTTGTAATCTGTTGTTTAAACTCTCAATCCTCATGGTGATACCATAGGCTCAACTTTCCAACATACTGAGGTTGAAAGAGTAAAAAAAAAAAAAAAAAAAAAAAGTACAACCAGGAAAGTTAGCTTTCTTTAATAATCTCCATTCCAGACATTTTATTCCACTTGAAAGGGATAATATTTACCCCCCAAAACCTAAAGGGTGACTGTTTTGTGCATGAGGTGTGGGGAATAGAGATTAGTGCGAGAGGGAGGAAAGTGTTAAAATAGAAAGAGGCAGAGAGGAAATGAAATAACCTTCCTACCGCTTATCCTTGAGTGCTTTCAAGAGCCTGTCTGGGGCCAGCAGCCCCAGGAAACACCAAGGCTGTTTCTTGCCTTCACCTTTGGGCTGTTTTTTATTGCTGTTCATTAAGAAAATCTTTTCCATCAGCCTTATCATCCTTTTCTTGGCTCTTGGTCAGGTTGAGTCAGACCTGGAACATTTACTTTCACAAAGACTAACCAGTCTTTTGTCTAGACACAGATGTCTTCCACCAAAGCTTGCTGATCAGGGTCATGGAAAAGGCTGGTAAACACGTAGACCCTTTTGTGTGACTGAACACTGTGGGCAGAGGAATGAGGATGAGGGAAATGAAGAAAATGGGGGGAGCTAGGCATATGTGGACAGCATATGAAGGTGGGCAACTGAAAGCACTGTGAACTCTCTTTGTTTGAAAAGTGTAAGAGGACTAGTTTGTAGTATCCCTAAAAAGGTTTGCAAATCAAGAGTGGAACTGGGTTTCAAAGGCCCCAGACCTTTGCTTGTCCTGTTGCCTCTGCCTGGACCACTTTCTGTCCTTCCTCTCTACTTCCTCTTCCCGGGCCAACTTTGATTCCCTCTCCAAGTCTTTTGCTAACAGCCACTTCCTCAGGAAAGCTTTCCCCAACCCCTGCGGCTAGGGCAGGTTGCCCCATTATCCACTCTCATCACACCCTGCACTTTGCCAGCACAGCTCTCATCAGTGCTATAATTAAATGATGATGTGTGCACGGCTATTTGGACAATGACTACCCATATTCATTAATCGTTGGGCATTTTGTAAATTATCTTATAATTGAGCTAATTGTAATCTTTAAGCAGTAATATTACACAACAAAAATAATGTGTATAATTATTATTAAACTAAATAACGTCTCTCTGGCTAGATATTAAACTCCTTGAGGTCAGGGACTGCTTGGACCTGTATGTAATTGGGTGCCCAGTGCCTGATACTGTGCCTAACACATAGGTGGAGGTCAAAATATATGCTGAATAAGTCAATGCATGATTTTGTCCATAAGGGCAATAAAGGGGAAAATGTAAGGGGAAAAGCATCCAGAGAATAGTTCCCACTGGTTTAGGCTGGACAAGCAATGTACCAATGTCTCAAGTTGCCCCAGAGTCCCTAGTATGGAGTTATTCCCTACATCATTCGCCATCCTGAGCACACAGACCCTCTGAAGTCTTATTCCACTGTTGCCTTTAAGAGCAAAGAAAAAAGGAACTTGGAAGCCAGCTCCCTGGATGTACTATATATTTATCTTTTGAAAACAAAAAGTAGTCTTTGGTCATTTCAGAGAAATTTTAAATTCATGGTAATTTGAAAAAGAACTCATTGTTTAAGAAAAATATTTTGGCCAGGCACAGTGGCTCATGCCTGTAATTCCAGCACTTTGGGAGGCCAAGGCATGAGGATCATTTGAAACCAGGGGTTCAACACTAGCCTGGACAACATAGTGAGACCCCCATTTCTACAAAAAAGAAAAAGAAAATTATCTAGACATGGTGGTACATGCCTGAGGAGTGCTTGAGCCCAGGAGGTTGAGGTTGCAGTGACTTGAGGAAAACAAACATCTCATTCCTCATTCTAAAACCACAGGGACACTTTACTACAAAAGTATGATTGCACCACTGCACTCCAGCCTGGGCCACAGGAAAAAGAAAAAGAAAAGAAAAAAGAATATTTTCAAGTAGTGAATTAGACTATGTTTTGGAAGTCTGATTCATCCTTCATGCTTCATGTAGTGTATGTTATGTTGCATTAGCCATCTTTCCAGGAAGTTCCATCACTAAATAAATGAAATTGAGCATGTCTCTGCGTAGGTTTGGTCCTTCAGAGGTATTGTGGATTCTACAAAAGTAGAGACAGTCTCATGCCTATCTTTTGTAAATCCAGGACACCATGGTATTTTGGGCACAGAATAATCACTGATGAGATGAATAGGTGCACCAAGTCAAGAGGTCCTTGAAAGATCTCCCATTAAACCTGTGGTATCCCCCTATTAGTCTACCTCACAGAACATGATTCTTAGGGGAAAGTTTCACAAAATGACTCTCAGGGTCTCCCTCTCTGTAGACTCCTAACTTATTGCAGCCTGATTTCTCCTGGCCTTCATCCCATGATGTGTACCAGTTCAGTGTGTCTCCTTCCTGCTCTCTCCTGCTCAGCCCTCTCCCAATCCTCCCTCTATCTTTTTGATCTTCAAAGGAGTCACACAAGGAGCACATCCCCCTCCAGGCAGTATTCTCTGCCAGTCTTTTCAGATGACTGTATTTTCCTGGTCACAAAACGTCCCCAGTGTCCAACATCTTCTTGAGTAAGCATCTACATAAAGAAAGCAAGTCATTTCATGTGTACATTTCCATTAATAGATTGTCAGGATCAGCACTCCGGGGATCTTTTACAAGCTCAGTGGAAGTATTTGATAGCATCCTACATTAAAATATACTTTTTAAAAAGTCTGTTAATTTAGTCAACATTCTTAGCCTATACATCAATGTCAAAGCAATGGAACAGCCAAGATCCTTGAGCACTGGTGGCCTTAATGTGCTGCTAGTGTGATGGTGATATTCTTAAATTTGTAATGTCTTCACTCAATGGTAGCTTGATTTCTTTTGAATGAGCTTATTTATTTTAAGACCTGGGTCTGTGGTCTGCACTGTTAATTTTGCTTTCATATATAAAAAGAAAGCTGAGACAGCACAGGCCAGTGTCTATAATCATTTGAAGTTATAGTCCAAAGGTCAAGAATTATGGAAGGAATTTTAAAGAAAATCCATAAATTTGGGCAAATAGGGGCCAGATACAATGAATAAAGTTCTCTCAGAATACCACTGTTGCTTTTTTGAGCAAACATAAGTACACCTACCTCAGAAAACTGGCTTCTTGTGAATTAAGCTAGCAAGTCATCGGCCACTCAACACAGTGGCCGATGACTTGCTAGCTACAACACTGCGCTCCGAAAGACTGAGAACGAAGATGAAAAGAAAGCATGCCACCCTGTTAATAGTGTATGGTAAGAGGAGTTGTCAGCATTGCAGCATTAGGAAGAGGGATTAGTCTTTCCATTATTCAACACAACTCATCTTTTTCATGCCAACAATGTGTTCAGTACTGTGGAAAACACCCAAAGAGTCTGTCCTCAAGTATGATCACGTTGAATGTTCAAAGGGAACTGGCAAAGTTCCTAAAACCTGGCCTCTTGCCTCTAGAGGACATTGTGTGTGGTATCGTTTCTCACACCCTACAAGTAAGGAAGGTCAAAAGAGAACAGGTGGGCCTCTTACATAGCTGACCTTCAAGGTCCATTCTGTAGGCATCACCTCATCATCAGGAGTAGGTACTGTCCTTCACTCTTGTTCTGTGTCCAGCAGCCAGGCACCACCCAGCTAAACCCGACCACATGCTCAGTTTCTCCATCAGCTCAGTCTCCCAACTGATTCCTAGGATGAATGAATGTACAGATGAAAGGTCTAAAGAGTCTGGTGCATGAGCGGTCTCAGCAAAGGTGAATTTGCCTTCCCTGCCTTCAGTACTTCCAGGAGGCAGACTCTCTGCCCTCCCTCAGTTGGACATGCAGCCTCAGATGCTGAGTCTTGACTTCCCTTCCTCAGGGGAGCTGCTATAGAGCAATAGGCTAGCTTGCCTTTCTTCTGCATCCCACACAAGCAGAGGAGCCAATAGACAGGCATGGAGGAAGTTGGGGAAGAGCAGGAAACATCACTTGTGCACTTTCACCAGACACTGGCATGGCCGTTTTGTAGATATTAATGCATTTAATCTTCAGAAGGATCAGAAGCAGGGTGTTCTGCACATGAAGAGACTGAGATTTAGAGAAATCAAATAAGGTTTTAAAGTTCACACAGCCAAAATGTAAGGGAGGATTTTAGCCTAAGACTTTCTGATTTCAAGGTCTTTGTTTTCACCCATGAAATTTCCTGAGAAAATAATACTAAGGCTCAGAAGACTTCTAACCTGGCTTCCAAACTCAAGAGACCTGGAAAAGAACCAAATTGGAAGAACACGATGGTTGTTGATTCAAAATTTCTCCCAGGCATTCTGACTGGCCACCAACATGTCACCACAAACGTCGAGGCTCCAGAAACTAATTTGATATTCCAAAAGAAAACATTGCCTTAAAAATATGCTAGTGACACAAAGACAAAATAAAAATAAATCTATTTTTCTGTGCATATTTTAAGTAAAGCCTCTTTTCCTTTAGCATTCAGTGTATATGCCCGTGTGTGTATGAGAGGGAGAATGAGAGCAAGAGAGAGAGTTGAGAGGGACTTTAAAATGTCAACATTCTTGGTAGTGTTGGGAACCCAAACACAACAGTCTTAGGTCAGTGCCTGAGAACTAGTAAGGCAAACCAACTAGACAATAACCATAAACACGGTCCCTTTTAAAATTGATGTTGCTCGTGTCTCTGGGAGAATAGAAAACAAAGTCAAACAAAAACTATGGCTTGGCAACACTTCCAACTTTCAAGAGGGTTAAACAAACAAGAGTTTGGGTCAGAGAAAGCAATGGTCATTTTCAGAGATTTGGGATCAGCAAGACACATTTTGAAATATTTTGACAGAGCTCGGGAAGGACTAGAAGCTTCCAAATAAAGTAGTAAAAGATCATTTACCTTGCCCCAGTTAATTCTGTAGGAACAGAAACATTAAAAAAAAATTCTTCTTCTTTATTGGTTAACAAAAAAGCCAACTATCAGAGGTAAGTAGCTAGAGTTTTGAAATAAGAGTCTTGTGCCTCTGCTCAAAAGATGCCACTGATGAGCCTCCCGTGTCGATAGGGCGGGTCCCTGCTGAGTGGGCTGATCCCCCAAGATCAGATCAGAGAGCATCATCTTACCAGGGCCTGAGACTCAGGGCCACAGAGGGGCCGTTGAGAAGCTGTCCAAAGGCAACTTATGTTCCCTCATGGACTTGGCAAGCTCCAAAGGTCACATCTCAGCTTGACCTAAGACTACAGCTTCCTCCATGAACTTTAATTCCCCTTTCCTTGACTCCCTCCCACCACAGACTGCAAACAGCCCAGTTCAGTCTCCCACATCAAAGAATTCCTTTTATTAAAGCAGCAAGGCTATTCCTTTGGGTCCCTCTACCATATATGGCTTAGGTGAGGAAAGGCGGGAAGGAAAGTGCCTCGAATATTTGCTGTGTTAACTTTCAAAGGGCACCCTGTTTGCAGAGGGGTTATCTTGTGTCCACACACTTTGTTTTCCCTGGGCCTGAAACAGGAGTTTGATGAAGTGAGCCTGGATCCCTTTGACTACCACAGAGATGCTTTTCTGAGGGCACCTGTGACAAAATTAATTTTTTTAAAAAAAACCATGTGCTTCCAGGTCACATGTGAAAGAAAGAGGACACCTGGAAAAGTCTTAACCGTTTTGGATGGAATGAGGGACCAAAGTTGCATACGTTCTTTTTAGCTACTGATAAATAACAGCGGAGGAAACCACCAGGGTTATTCTACATTGGGATGCTGATCTATGCAAACAAGATTTCAAACCAAAAACAGGAGCCTCCTTTCTCTAAGGAAGCTCTTGGATTTCCCATTCTTTTTCCTCTCCAGTCTATATTGCATGAGCACATAGAAAGTATTCAATGAGGCTGGGCGCGGTGGCTCAAGCCTGTAATCCCAGCACTTTGGGAGGCCGAGACGGGCAGATCACGAGGTCAGGAGATCGAGACCATCCTGGCTAAAACGGTGAAACCCCTTCTCTACTAAAAAATACAAAAAACTAGCCGGGTGAGGCGGCGGGCACCTGTAGTCCCAACTACTCGGGAGGCTGAGGCAGGAGAATGGCCTGAACCCGGGAGGCGGAGCTTGCAGTGAGCTGAGATCTGGCCACTGCACTCCAGCCTGGGCAACAGAGCAAGACTCCGTCTCAAAAAAAAAAAAAAAAAAAAAAAAAGTATTCAATGAAGACTTGTTGAATTTAAAGGAATTAAAATCAAAGCATGGGCACAGGTTTCCAAGAGGAAAATAAACATCTCGTCAAAAGTACCTCAGAAGCACGTACATAAATCCTCCATTACATAGCATGGTTCTCTGTTTTGCTAAATTCTTCATGGGTGTGCCTCTTTCCTGTCAGGATTTCCTACATGTAAAAGAAAGCACAAAAATTCCCAATCATCTCTGGTTCTTCCCTTGTGAGGAAAAGGTCCTAGAAATAATCCTTGATTTCCCACTTTGGAAGGCGTATACTAAAATTTTAACTATGAAAGCAAAGAAGACACACACAAATCACTGAACCCTTCTCTATCCTCAGTATCTTCTGGTTGACTCTTGGAAGTAACATTAAAGATAAAAAACATCTAGATCTGAAAATTCATGTTTGTTGTCTTCAGTCAATCTACTTTCCTCCAAAATATTTCCAAAACATCTAGGAGCCTAGACTCCTGACCCAAGTTTCTGCCTTTCCCTTGCTGGTTTATCAACGAGTGTTTACATCATGCCGTCAGTGTGAGGAGTTGGGCTGTCAGAGACAGCTCTTCTAATTTGCAAATAGTAAGACAGTCGCTGTCCAAGCAAAGAGCCAAACAAAATGCTCACATATTTTAAAGAAGATTATTGATGCAATTGTCAAAATACTTCTGACTCAAGACAAGCAGAGTATTTTTTTCAAAACCATTTAAATTACCTTGTATACAACTTCCTTAAAAAGTGAATAATTTAAAAGGGCCCTAAATCAGGGGTCAGCAAACTACGGTCCACAGTCCAAATCCAGTCTGACACCTGTTTTTGTAAACAAAGTTTCACTAGGATATAGTCTGTGACGGCTTTCACTCTACAATGGCAGAACTGAATATTTGCAACAGAGACTATACTGCCCATACAAGGCCTAAAGCATTGACTAGCTGGCTGTTGAGTTTCCCAACCCCTGCCCTAAATTATTTCACAGGCTTATTTTCAAACAAGTGGTCTCTAATTGTTTATCTCTACCTAATATATCTCATGCCAGAAAAGTATCCAAAATCGCAACTTCTCTTTATAGAAAGAGAACACTTGATCTTCATAGTCAAGGAAAATAGTTTCTTGCCAATTCTAAAATCAACACACAGAACATAGTTTTTCTTTAAGTTCTGGGATAACAAAACATGCAGTTTTGTTATATAGGTATACATGTGCCATGGTGGTTTGCTGCATCTATCAACCCGTCATCTAGGTTTTAAGCCCCGTATGCATTAGGTATTTGTCATAATGCTCACCTTCCCCTTGCCTCCCATCCCAACAGGCCCCAGTGTGTGATGTTCCCCTCCCTGTGTCCATGTATTCCCATTGTTCAATTCCCACTTATAAGTGAGAACATGTGATGTCTGGCATTCTGTTCCTGTGTTAGTTTGCTGAGAATGATGGCTTCCAGCTTCATCAATGTCTCTGAAAAGGACATTATCTCATTCTTTTTTATGGCTGCATAGTTTTCCATGGTGTATATGTGCCACATTTTCTTTAGTCTATTGTTGAGCGTTTGGGTTGGTTCCAAGTATTTGCTATTGTAAATAGTGCTGCAGTAAACATATGTACGCATGTGTCTTTATAGCAAAATGATTTATAGTCCTTTGGGTATATACCCAGTAATGAGATTGCTGGGTCAAATGGTACTTCTGGTACTGCGGGTCAAATGGTATTTCTGGTTCTAGGTCCTTGAGGAATCGCCACACTGTCTTCCACAATGGTTGAACTAATTTACACTCCCACCAACAGTGTAAAAGCGTACAGAACACAGTTTTAAAGGACAGCTATATTTCTCAAAATGTTTGCTCAGAAAGGAGAGTGAGCTTTCTCCTGCTAATATATGCTATGTTGGGTAAGACTTGGAGGGAGCTCAGAATCAGAAAACTTACAAGTAAAGTCTATCAATGTAAAGTGTGAAAGGGGTCACTGGACACAGGTGTGCTTAGGTGACAAAGTGTCTGAAGCAGCAGAGTGAAGCCAGACAACTGCCTTCGCTGATTCCCTTTGGCAGAACAGGAGCTGCTGCACCACTCATACGTCACATCTCATAGGCACTTTCATCAGGATCAAGATGAACTCTGGAACAGATCCCAAACCCCAGAGACTAAGCATAAACAGGGCTGATATGGAAGCCCTCCGTGGCAAGACCCAGGCCCCTTCCATCTTATTGTTCTGGCATCTTTAGTTTGTCGTCCTCTTTCACATGGCCCAAGAAGGCCCCAGCATGTCTGCACTCAGTTCAGAGGGACAGGAGGGGTGGGGCAGGGAAGAGGCAGCACAGGCCAGAACTGAGTCACTTGGGGATGAGGAGCTGCAGGAGAGGCTGACAAATGTCGTCTTTTATTGTAGGAAGCCATGGGCCCAGATAAAATTCAAGCATCTGGTGCTTGAAGGACTGGTACCAGCAGACGACTAGCATCCTCTACTACAATTAAGAAATATTGCCTCAGGATGAATGAGTCTAACATATCATTTCTTGAGAAAAGATGTGAACTGGGAGAAGAAATAATGAATTCTCTAAGGGGAAAATGAAGGCACCATCATCTTTGGAGAAAATATCCAAAAAAGAGGTGAATGAGCCAGCAACAGACTTCCCCAAACTTCTCCTGGGACCAACACTACCTGATACAGTTTTGGGTTTGTTTTGTTTTGTTTTTTCCAAAATTCATATAGTCCCTAGTCTGGTTCCAGATCAAAGGGCATGACCTTCCTACTTAACTTCAGATTGTGTCTGGCGTGGGCTACCAGCCATCATGTGATGTCCTGCTGTGCGTCTGCGACACAGAAGTGCCAGCGCAAGGCAGAATAACCAGGAAGCTCACTTCCAAAGCCATTCACACGGGGTGAGAGCACAGTGCTGCCTCAGCCAAAGCTCGGACAGCTCTACCCAGTCTGCAAATCAGAAACGACAGGAAAGAGGTGGGCAGACCTGCTCCCCCCACACCCAGGATTCACCAAACCTGTGCCAGACGAAACAAAAACAAAAGGAAAAATGAATTCAGACACCTGTGGCAAAGAAAAAGGTACAGGCTGACCCCACATTCCATTTATTTCAGGCTTCCTCCAAGCCACTGCTTGTCATTTTGAAGGTTTACTTGTCAAACTGCACATAGTCCATTTCTCAGCCATACCAAAAAGAGAAAAGAAAAAAAAACAGGACCCAAAAATGAAATCCATCTTTGCCAAAGGGAGTTGCACCGTCCTGTGTAGCAGCAGGCACAGGTGCTGCTGGTCCAATCCAAGTATGGGAGAGAAAGAAATTTGTTATCCAGCTTTTCCACATTGTGCCACTGACGGGGAGACCCTTTTCATATTTCCTGTGAGGAGATCCCTCAAGTGGGGAAAGAAGGAAGGTGTGGTTAAGTTTTCCTCTGCCCAGGTGACAAATGCACCTGGCCCTGTCATGCTGGCTTCCCGAGTGGGTGCTGCACATTCTGAGAAGGAGAGATGTGACTGCATGAATCTTAATGCCCCCTGCAGCTCTCCAAGCTGCTAAGCCCAGAGAGATGGTCGAGGAGGAGAACTGCACCTATCACCCAGCACCTGTGGAGTAGCCAGAACCAAGGCCAGCCCTTGATGAAATCTTGGAGTTTTCTTTTAATTGTCTCAAGTTTACTTTCAGTGTCCTTTGCCCTCCGTTTTGCATCCTTCTCTGAGGAATCCCAGACTGCTTATCCACCACCTCGCCCACGCAACCCTTATCAGTACTGTCTGAGTCTAGACTTCCCTCAACATCCTCCGTTATGAAAATGCACGTGCTGTGCCTTTCATGTTACTGAAGAAAAACGGTCTGTGTTAGAAAGATGATGATAAAAACACTTCCCTGAATAACTCTTGAGTCACAGAGGAAATCAAATTTGCAGTTTAAGAGTTTTTAGGGGGGGAAAAAAGGGACATTTACGAAACTGTATATCAAAATGCATAGTCTGCAACCAAAATTTATTTAGAAAAAAAGTTGCGATTTTATACATGCCTTAAATATTGAACTAAAAAGAATTGAAATAAGCTGAGCAGAAAATAGAAGAAAAATATTAATGAATAACTTTGAGAAAGAGAAAAGAGATATATAACTATAACTAAAAAATTAATATTACAAGGCAATAATGCATATAATTCTACATTATTTAAATTCTACACATTTTAAAGTATTAGAAAATTTTCTAGAACATTTAAATGGACAAAATGACTGAGATAGAAACATTAATATGCTAAATGAAATTGGAGGAAAAAAAGTTTAAAATAATATGATAAAAAATTACCAGGCTAGATGGTATGTAATTCCTACGCTTTTGAGATTATTTCAGAGAATTTGGAAAGATGGCAAGGTTTTTATTAATCTTAAAAAGTTAGAAGAAGCCTGATATTCAAAACTTGGCAAAGTCAACACACACATACACATCACATCACACAGACAGGCCACATACTATAGACACCATTAATATAATGTATAATATATAGAGATCATAAATATGTCTTTCAATGTGATCAATCTAAGTATTAAAAGAATAATTCAAAATGGTTAAGTAAGTTTTACTCCAAGGATACACAGATCTTTCAGTGTTAGGAATTCTATTTGTATAATTCATTAGTAGGTCAAAGGAAAACAGATGACCAGCTCAACAAATGCCTAACGGACATTTCACAAAACATAACTTTCATTTCTCCATTTTAAAAAATTAGGCTGGGCATGGTAGCTCACTCCTGTAATCCCAGGACTTTGGGAGGCCGAGGTGGGTGGATCACTTGAGGTCAGGAGTTCCACACCAGCCTGGCCAACATGGTGAAATCCTGTCTCTACTAAAAATACAAAAAAAAAAAAAAAAGAGCTGGGTGTGGTGGTGTACACCTGTAATCCCAGCTGCCCAGGAGGCTGAGGCAGGAGAATTCCTTGAACCCCACCGGCGGAGGTTGCAGTGAGCCAAGATCCTGCCTCTGCACTCCAACCTGGGTGATGGAGTGAGGCTCTGTCTTAAAAAAAAAAATTACAGTGAAGTTGGAAAAAGACATTTCTTAAAATGATAGTCTATCTACTGAAAACCAACAAGCTAAAATAGTTGAGGCACTCCCATCAAAGTCTCACATTAGACAATGATGCCTGCCACCACACCTATTATCATACATTGTTTCAGAAGCTCTATTATATATTGCTAGAAAATAAAAATTGTCAAATGAGATATTAATATTGGAAAGAAGAAGATAAAAGTAACATTCTCCGCAGAAGATTGGATTATTCATCTGGAAAATTTATGAGAATCAATTAAAAGACCATTAGAATGAATACAATTTCATGACAGAGGCCGGTTAGAAAATAAAACACAGTACCTCCTCAACACACTTGCAATAACAAATTTAAAAATCAGACAGAAAAATCCATTTAAAAAGTAATAAAGAGAAGCTAGCTAAGAATAAACTCAACAAGAAATGTAAAATACCTATTTTTTATTAAAAAAGAAACTGTAAATAACTGAAGGAAATAAAAGGAGAATTGAACTCATGCATAAACGCTCAATACTCAAGATGAAAAAATACCGAAAGCATGCCATTATTAATAAACTGAACAATAAATATTACACAAGTCCATCCAAACCCCAACAAGCTGCTGTTTTTGTTATTGTTTCAGTTTTGTTTTGGTTTGGTTTTTTCAGATGGAGTTTTGCTCTTGTTGCCCAGGCTGGAGTGCAATGGTGCTGCCTCTGCTCACTGCAACCTCCGCCTCCTGGGTTCAAGCAATTCTTCTGCATCAGCCTCCCTAGTATTTGGGATTACAGGCACCTGCCACCATGCCCAGCTAATTTTTTTATTTTTAGTACAGATGGGATTTCACCATGCTGGTCAGGCTGGTCTCAAACTCCTGACTTTAGGTGATCTGCCCGCCTCAGCCTCCTAAAGTGCTGGGATTACAGGCATGAACCACCACGCCCCACCTATTGTTTTGAATTGTTCTTTGCTGTGGCTGTTGAATTTTTAAAAATGAATATGATATTCATAGTGAAAAATATATATGAAGTAACCATAAAAATTATGAAAAAAGACATATAATGAGGGAGGACTTACACATGCGATGACCTATAATTGGAATGTTAAAACGATGTGTTGCTGGTGCAGGCTGTAAGGCATATACAATTGTTTATGATATTTTTATTCCCAAGTAAGTCCCATTCTTTTAAGGGAAATAGATATAAAAATGAAAAAGCTTGATAAAGTACATATTAGTTATAATATTAAATAAAAATATGAACATGAAGTGCTGTAGGGTTGCAGGAAGGGGCTCCCCACTCTGCCTGTGAAACACATAAGCTGGTATATGAAGCCAGAGTGGGGCTTTCTGGGGGAGAAAGGTGGCAGGGCTCATCCAAGCTTAGGGAGGGTCTGAGGATGTGTGGCTTTCAAGAGAGAGCCATGGGACTGTTGAGTTTGGCACCCATTGGGGAACCCTGCAGGCTAGGAAGCTGGCATGGGAATCTGCTGCCAGACTGGGGAGGGATTTGAATGTCTTTGGAATGCAGTCACCCAGGGATCTAAAAGATTTCTTTCTGAGCAAATTTAGGTGCCCAGGAGCCATGTTCAGAAGTTGTGATTTGCTTCACCATTGGTTTAGGGTCACAGCCAGGGTTGAAAGCCACTGTTGTAGGTTATGGGGAGCTTCTGAAGCAAAGACTTTATGTGATTTAGGCTACTCTGGCAGCTGCATGGAACTATCCTGGGGGAAAGGACCATTGAAACAATGGAGGAAATTAAGACCCAGAGAGAAGAATACACCTGCCTAGGCTGGCACTATGACCCACCTGTAGCATGGGTCTCTGAACTCCCAACTCAGTGTCCTTCACTCTGCTGCATGGAATTTCTAAATGCTAGTAGGCTGTGGCTAAGGTATGTGAGACCCAGCCAGCAACAATTACATGCTGACCTGATAGGACAGACTCTGACCACCTCTCACTGCAAAATAATCTTCAGGAATGATTAAGGGTGAGCCCTTATGAGTACAAATGTTGAAGAATACAGAGAAGGTTAGCATGAAGGCACTGCAGATCCTACTCAGAATTCACATATTTACAAAGCAGCAGGAGGAACAAAACAGGATTCCTCAAAGTGACATGAAGACTTTATTTTCATAGCATGAATGGTCAAGATGAATATGAATCTCTAAATCTGCTTTTTTCTTCCCTTTCCCAAAAGGCCTGGGTCATTGAAGTAAAGAGTATGTGTGTGTGTGTGGGGGGGTGTGGGTGTGGGGGGGGGTGTGTGTGTGTGAATTCTGTGTACTTTTGAGATTCCTTATGAGATTAGAAGTCCTTCAGAAATCCAGAAGCCTCAGTTATCCTGCGTCTCCAACCTATACCCACAAATGACAAAGGAGTTGTGACCACCAAAATCTATCCTATTCAGTATTTGATTTCATACTAACTATGCAGGACCTGAGGAAGATTCCACAATATTCAGAACATGGTATTTTGTCACTTGCTCTTAAATTTCTATCAGATGAGTCAGAAATATTTTCCTAAAAATTATTTCATTGCCGATAAACTTGACATCATTCCCCTTATCTAAACCCCACATTATAGCATTAACTATAGGGAAGCCGTAACTAATATCATTGTTTTGGAAGGGCAGGAAAAAAATAAAGGACAAGAATGGAGAGAGGAAAAAAGGAAGAATGCAGGAAGCAGGAAGGAGAAAACAGGCTGCCTCTTGACATTTTCCCCTTAATGTGCAATATTTGAGAACTAAGTATTTTCCAAAATGATATTGATGACAACAAATAGACAAGGCCAGAGAAGATAGGAAGCCAGTAATCTCAAGGTGATCCTAGATCTAGATGCAAATTCTGTCTTCTAGGATCAGACTCTCATCTCAGAGTGGTGATCAATAATCCCACCATGAGGATACATGGTTGGTGCTAACCTGGATCTGGAAAAAAAACTGAAACATCAACTATCCCTTGAATTCTCATATCTGGGAGTCTAGAACTATACTATCATGACAACAGCATGTCCATAATAACTTTAAAGCCCAAAAGTACAGGGTACAAAGGGTTCTAAATATTCAACAACATGGGAAGTGTAGGATAAAATCAAACTCAACCAAGGCTCTGTTACCCCTACCTACCCTAGTGGGAGTCCCCAGTTTCCCTCACTCCCTTCCCTGGTGCTCTCCAAGGCCTGAAATTATCACTTATTCTTCTACAAGTGGCCAGCCACGGATGGGATGCAACCAAGACAATATTTAGGGCAATTAATACAATTGAAGGAAACTTACTGAGTAATGTCCTCCTGTTTTCTAAAATCACTTCAAAAGGCAGAACACTCATCATGCCTATGTACATTTTTCACATTCCCCCATATTTAGAGTCACCCTGACTGCCCCACATTGCTGCCTGCTCTTCAATGTGGCTTTTAATGATACAGTGTTATGTTCATGAGCACGAAGAAACATCTGGGTGCCAATTCTGCCTTCACCACTTGCTAGTGTGCAATCTAGAATAAGTTACTTAAACTTTCTGCACATCGTTTCTCATTTAGACAATGAGAATTCTTACCACATACGATGATTTTCAACGATTAAATAAGATCATACACGTGATACGCCTTAGCACCTGGCATCTGGTGCGTGTTATGAACATACGTCAAAGGTTTTCGAATTCTAATTGACATAAGAATCACCTACAGTTTGATGAAATACAAATTCCCAGGTCTCAAGCCCTCTGATTCATTTGATACAAGACTCTTCTTGTATCTTCCAGGAATATTCATTTACAGAAACAATGACATATGTCCAGGTGGTCTGGAGATTACCTTCTGAAAAACCCTCCTACCAGTGCTGCTACCTATACAAATACTTCTCTGATGGCCTGGAGTGGCAACAGGCGGGCATGTCAGCCCCCCAAAAGCCCTAGGAGAACTCTTAATCCAAAAGTATTCCTATTAAGGAAGTCCAGATTCCAATTTTCAGAAGAGGTGAAAAGGTAAGAGCCCAGCAACTTTTGAGATCTTTTCCCCAAGGCCGTCAGTGACAGCCAGGGAAAGGGCGCCAGTTTCATCCTCTTATCTCCATTTATTTAGTGAAGTTATTTTGCTCCGTTGCTACCAGGAGCCCAGCTTAATCCCAATCTGCCCATTATGTTGACATTTCACGTCTCAGTGGAGAGGACGTTTACTGCTTTCCCAGTGGACACTGGGAAACAGAGCACTGTTTCCAGCTCCGGACACGCATTCCAACAGGAGCGTCAGACTCTATTTTACAGAGCCTGCTGCTGGGGGAGATGGCAGAGCATGTGCATTTCATCATTGAGATATGGTTTTTCTCACATTCTCAAGAATTACAGAGCTGCACAGTGCTTGGAATGCTCCCAATTGCAAAGTTCTTACCAAAAGGGAACGAGAAAAAGATCTGGTAAAAAGAATCCAGGAACAAACATTCATAATGGTGATACAGAAAAGTAGATTCCAACAAGCTGGGACCCAGGGAAAAGTAGCATTACCTGGGATGGGAGAGCCTGTAAACAGCTTCTTCGTGTACTGAAAAGTCCCTAAGCTGTGGTCCCTTAGACTCCTCAGCAGACTGGAAAAATGCTGCCTCTCTGGGGCTCTCTGAGGGATGGAATTGATTCAAATTCCTGCTGTTTTCTGGTCTTAGCTGTGGTAGAAATGGCCCTAAACCCAGCTTCCTGGCAGAATTTTATTTGTCTTGTCTAATTTCCTCAGTAGTTGAACAACCAAGAAATCCTGTCCTGGCATCACCTGCAAGGGTGACTTTAGTGATGATCCTTCATGTCCTCACATTGGCCTTTGGTTAATCCATCTATCAACCAAAGCAAATCATGAAGTAGCTCACCAAAGCACATTAGAACTCAAACACTCACAAAATTATGCAGAGAGAGAGTAGAACTGAAGATTTTTAAAAATCATGTTCTTCTTTCGTTAGTCCATATTTTCATATTTATAGACCAGATAATGTTTTGCTTAATATTTTAAAATTTTAAAAATTACTTTAAATGAGGTAGCATTAAAAATAAAAATTTTAATTAAAAACTTTAACTTAAGATTCTGTAATAACAAACTAAAGATTAAATTTTTCTTTTTAAAAAATGAGGTAGCATGGCACAAAGATTAAGAACATAACACACTTTAGAAGTACGGGTTCAGTTACACCTGTTTCTGCTGCGACTAGCTGAGCATTTTGGAACAAGTTATTTAATCACTTTAAACTACCCTTTCCTCATCTATAAAATGAAGATAATATTAGTACCTATGTAATATGGTTTTTGTGAGGAATAATGCAACCTGTGTGAAGTACTTATACAGATGCTCAATAAATTGCACACTGGTTTTATTATTGGTAACATGGCCTCTTTATGTATAAAGATACACCATCTGTCAAGTAAACACTTAACAACTTGTAGTCCCAAAAGTAGAATGATTTATCTGGCATACCCATGTCACAACACACATACTCATGCATTCTCACTGAGTCCCCTTGCTATGACAGCACACATCTGTAAGAAGGTTAAAGAGGTGGGGCATGAGATCTACAGAGGTAGTTGTATCTCATGAGCCTATGCAAGAATTGAACCCATAACCCTGTGCTCATTAGCACCTCTTGCCATCGGGCAGGAGTCAGACAGACATTATGAGCACTAGTTATCTGAAATCTGTGACTGTGGAGATGGGTTCTATGACTTTGCATCCCTGGAAATCTGGATTTAGGAAGGATCTCAGATACTTTAAGCAATTAGCAACTTTATCAATGATAGAGATTACACACACACACACCAGAAAATTTAACAGAAGTATTGCAGGCACTCTCCTGATCACATACATCTCACTAGAGAGTTGGCTGCACTCTCACCGAAGGAGGAATTCTCCCATCACGCTTCAATGGGCAACAATTGACAATCATTGTCATGGTGAGCAACTGTAACTGATGACAGTATGTTACAGTAGAAAAATATGATCAATTATCTTGATCTAAATAAAACCAGTAAGAAAATCAAATCTTATTTTGTTTCTAGCGCGTGCACACACACACACACACATACACACACACACACAGGGCTCTACGGACCTTTGCATCACACCAGCATCTTTGATGCCCTCTCCCCAAGAATAACAAGGGGTCTCAGGCTCACAAGATCCAACTGTCTCAAAAGATCTCATGGCCAATTTCCGTAACCTTCTTACAGATGGGTGCTGTCATAGCAAGGGGTTCAATGAAAATATGTGAGTATGTGTGTTGGGGGATGAGTATGCCAGATAAATCATTTTACTTTTGGGACTACAAGCTTTTGAATGTTTACTTGACAGATTTTGTATCTTTATGCATAAAGAGGGCAGATTACCACTTTTTCTGATCACAAACAAGTCAGGTCTTCTGCCATGTGGTATCTCCTACTTTTCTTCCACTTCTCTCCTACCCAGCCTCTACCTGCATGGTTCCTGAATATTACTTTCTCCTCTGTGGTTTCTATTGAGCACTGCAGCCACCTCCTTGGAGGACCACCTATGCAGGGACCAATATATTGAAATTCTCAAGTTTCCAAACCAGTATCCTCTGGTGTCCTCAGTCCACAAAAGCCACACCGTGTTCCACATAGACATGAGATCCACACCTCTTTTGTGGACAATCCTTGCCCAGCTGAAGACTAACACAATACCGTTGTGTAAGGTTAGCTTACAGAGAGTTGAATGAAAGACTCCATTTTCACCATCTGTCTCATTCTCCTGGGACTAAGGAAGTACTCCATGAAAGGTTGGGCAAGAAAAAAAGCCAAGTACTATACAGAGTAAACTATTCAAAAGCCTTCTCCTCCCCTCTGAAAGCCAAAGATGCATGCTCTTTCACTAGATCAAGCATATCTGATTTCCTCTCCCCTTAGGATGAGTTGTCTCCTAGCAGCCTCATCAAGCATTCACACAAATACATTCCTTGCAGACTCTGTCTCACCAGGAGTCCTCACCTGTCTTCCAGAAATGAACACTGCTTAAAATCAAACTGGGACCTCCCCATGCACAAACATACAAATAAACTTTTCCAGCTCCTTTGCTTCCCAACTGATTTCTCAAACTCTGAATATGAACACCATAAATGAAAAGAACAGATATTCACTATCCCCAAAGCCCATCATTTTAAAGGTGTAAACTAGTAAATAAAGGGCTGGGGATTTAGAATATGGTTTCTCAATGAAGTGTTGAATATAA
The DNA here is from genome assembly GCF_049350105.2 of Macaca mulatta. Lineage (NCBI taxonomy): Eukaryota > Metazoa > Chordata > Mammalia > Primates > Cercopithecidae > Macaca > Macaca mulatta. The sequence continues at coordinate 16,745,024 of NC_133412.1, forward strand.
AGCTGCCATGATACAAAACTGTGCCTTACTACTCACCCTGCCTTTGGCAGGGGCACTGCCCTGACCTCCGTGTCTTAACCCAGCAGTGGCCTGGCCCTCAACACCTTTCAAAACATATCTTAGATTCAACTCCCACAGGCCCCAAACTCCTAAACTAGCCAGTTCCTCTCTCATTGTGAGAGGGAACTGATGAAATAATCCTCTCAGCTTCCATTGTTACCTTTAAACAGAGTACTCTAGAGTAACAACTTAACCTAAAGATCCCATGGATGAGGTTCCATGCAGGGGATGGTGCAAGGCTAGATCAGGGAGGGATGGACTTTCCCAGACGCCCACCAACCGCCACATTATGACTGCAGAGCCCTGTCCTATTATTTTGATTTCTTCCTTCTTACGCCCAGCAGCCTTTTAAGAGAAAGTGAACAAAAAAATCACCAAAACAAGCATTTGGTTGTTTGGTTTTACTTTTGGTGGTTTTAATTTCAACTGGTACTCTTATGTATCCCATGTTCCTGGCCCTTGTCATTTTTCCTATGCCAGGCACAACTTGAATAATTCTGATATTTGAATGAACTCTCCAGCGAGTCCAGAGCTGTGGAGCTTTGGCCCTTTTTTCTCTCCTGCATCCAGTACTTTCACTCGGATGGTCATTATATAAATAGGAAAATATTTAGCTCTGGTTTCCTGGAATCTTCTGTGTAACCAGATCTGCAGGTGTGTGGAAGATCAAGGCCTTTGTGTGAGTCCACATAAACATATGCTCCAAAGAAAGGAACTAAACCTCCCTCTCCTTGACCCTAGAGCCAGGACTTTTTTCCCTTCACTAGGCAAAACCCTTCACACTTGTCACAAAAGGTTTCCTGAACCTTGCAGAGGGAGTCTCACACCAGCATGTGCTGACCCACCACTGAGCCAAGCATCACGGCTGAAGAGAATGCTCATCTTTGAGATAACTTACAAAGACCAAAAAAGTACTGATTTTATAAGAAGATAATCCTCATTAATGTATTTTTTCTTTTTCTTTTTCAACAGCCAAGTGTACATGTATAATAACTTCAACAACAGAAGTATCTAATAGCAATTCTCAGCCAGTCTCCCCCCCAACACACACAGAGCTTTCTGGAATATTTTAATCATATAACCAGAAAATGTGTACTTCCGTTTCACTGACCTTTGTCAAGAATTCATGTAAAAATGGTACTTAACTTCTGTGAAACAATAACTAGATTCAGTGTGGGGTTAGAGGTATAGATTTCTAAGCTTCTGGGCTATTGTGAGGTTTAGATGACTCTTTCTAAGTCTTCTTATCATTTGTTTCATCAAATTATTTTCTCAAAGTCTACAAGGGCCATACTAGACCAAACCTAAAAGTTTCTTCTAAATTTCTAAACAAGACTTGAGAGGAAATTTGAACTCACAGCTCCAGCCAATACCTTCCTTCTGCCCTTCAGTCTTCATTGCATTCTTCCAACATAGTAGCTCAGATTCCATTTGTCTGTGAATGGCAGAAAACCAAAAATAGCAGTGTCTAAAATAATATAAAAGTTGACTTATGTCTCTGTGTAAGAGGTTCAAGACTGGCCTGGTTCTTCACAAAACCAGAGCTCTAGGTCCCTTTTAGCTCACGGCCCCACAGCCTTGGCTTCATGATCCAAGATGGCAGCTGTTACACTTCAGGCAACAGGTGAGAGACAAAGGGCATCTCATGTTGTCTCTTAAGAATTTCACCAGGACCGTTCATGTGACATTTCTGCTTAAAATCCCAGTGAACAAAACTTTGTTCCCTGGCCAAACCTAGATATGAGAGAGTCTAGGAAATGGTATCACCATTCTGGAGATTACAGGTCCAGTCAAAAGTCAGAGGCTCTCTCCTCATGGAAAAAGGAGAGAATAGATATTAGAGGATTTCCAGCAATCTCTTTCACATGACCAGCTATTCTCATACATTTTCAAATCACAGTGAATTTTGAATTAAGAGATGAGGCTGGCTGAAAGGCCAGCAGTAGATCAGAGCAGCAGGTGGCAGACTGTGTGCTGAGAAAGAGAATGAGCTGAAAGAGAAAAACAAACAAAGCTGAATGCAAGGGCATGAGTGAAGAAAAGAAGCTGATAGTGAATTTAAGAATTATTGAGAACCTAACGAGACATCAAACCCTAAATCCACAGTATTAAAATGTTGATAACAATTCAGAAAATGCCAAATAAATCAATGGAACAGAACAGAACCCAGGAATAGTACCAGGTCTATGTATGAGGAAGGATGGCTTATCTAACAATAGTTTGATGACAAATGGCTATCCATGTGGAAAGAAATAGATTTGGATCACTTTCTGTCTTAGCTTGGGCATTTTAGAAACAGTACCTGAAGCAAGGCTTAAGTGCTAGTATTTGTTACAAGGTGCAACTCCAGGAAAGGGTAAGGGAAGAGAGGTGAGATAAGGAAGGATGGAAGGCCAACATGAGGCAATGGATACTGAGACGGCCACTGCTTTATGAAGAGACACAGCTGGTCACACAGCCAGGCAGGACATCCACAAACCCACTACATAAAAAACAGTGCCTCTGATCAGCCCATTGGAAGAACACATGGAGGGAGAGTTTATCTTCTGACTTCCTCCTCTCTGCTCTTACCCATGGGGGTTAACCCTCCTCGCTTCTGGGTTGTGTCCCCGGCCAAGCCTACAACTTCTGGGGATACCAGTTATACTCCTTTCCTAGTCTGGGAGTGAAGGAGAAGCCAGAGACTCAGACTCCAAATGCGAGCCTCGAAGACGGTACAAACACTGCCATGACAGCTGAGGTGGGGAGTGGCTGGGGTCCCAGAGACTGGTGAGGCTGAGAGAATACGCAAAGCCCAGGAGCTACATTCAATACACCGCCTCACATTCTACACAGAAACAAATGTCAAATGAATTCAATATACAAATATAAAAACAGTAAGAGCCAAGTAAAAGTAGGAAAAAATGTTTATAGATAATCTTGTGAAGAAATAGGCTTTCCTAAGTATAACTCAAATCTGAGATCATTTGGGATAATAAAAAAGGCAAGCTTGGCAGATTTGACTAAAACTGGAAAAAGGGACCTACATACACATAAAAGTAAAATATCAAATGGACAACATAGGTATTTGCAGCACAAAGAAACAGATAAAATATAAATATCAGTAAGCTCTAAAGAACTTCTACAAATCAATAAGAAAAACTAAGTGGAAAAGTAATGTGCCTAGACAGCAGACAGTCAGCCCAAGATGACAACAGTCTAACCATCTAGTTTAAATAGATCCACAAGATAATCCTTTTCATAGTGGCCAAACTCCTAAAGGAAACTCAGATGGAAGAAATGCAAGCAAGCAAAGAGAAATAGTGTAAATACTCCACTGGATTTGATTACTTTATAGCGTGAGAACCAGATTTCCAAAGTTCCACTGAATGAACTGAAAAATTGCCCCGCAAGGTTTCATTTCTGCAGCCTTCACATAAGCTAAAATCCCAGAAGGTTACATCTATTCCAAGATAACTAGGCTTCATTGAATGTGTCTGTGTATAGCAAACTCCACCCAGATTGAATTCTGACACATTCATAGCAACAGCCATTTTGCCTGGGCACCCTGACTTCACATAATTCTGTAATGTTGATTTATATTGCTTCCCATAAAAAAAATGTGGTTTTTTTTCACCATAATAGGACAACATTAAGCTATAGCAAAATAATGCCTTACATTTTATTGGCACTTTCTCAAAGCATTATCTATTACTTAATGTGATCATCACAAGAACATTAATAGGAGAGTAGGATTTTTTTTTTAAATATTCATTTGGCAGAGGAGGTTTTTAAAACACAGATTATGTAAAGGACACACCGCACATCAAAGAGTCAATTACTGTCAAATCCAGAACTAAATTCTAGGTGCCCACTAGCTTCCAATCTTCGGTGTCTTACATCAGATTTCACAGTTTCTACTGAACAAGGTATAAGTAACACGATTCTACAAGCAGGGCAATGGGTTGTTTTCAAAATATATACCTTTAGGTATTCATAATGGACTTTGGCAGCTTCAGAAAAACTAAGTTGTTTATATTCAGCTGTCTCTTAATAGCAAGAGCTAACTGTCCACATGCAGTCAGAGATGTTAGAATTCTTATTAAATGCCAAAGAACCCATCCCTTATTTAAATATCTTGAAATTGAGCCAGTAAATGTCTTCTGGTTATTAATTTCCATAGTCATTTTCCCTTTAGTCCAGAAACTGGGGAAGGAAGAGCAGGAAAAATCCCTTTTCTCCTCCCAGGGCAGGATTACTAGTATCCACTATTGAGAAATCCATCTTCAGAACAGAAATATCCATCATTCAATGCTGATTGAGCAACAAAGTGTGAAGGGCCTTTTGCCAAGCCCCAGGCACCAGACACTGTAGAATCTCTTAGTGAGATTCTAAATTCACCCGGGGTAGACATGATTGTCTTCCAATTTTGGCCATGATTGATAAAAGGAAAAAATCAGTGGAAAAGTCAGAAACGTGAAGAGAATTTGACACTTCTGAAAGCTATTAGTTTGGGTTTGGTTTCTATTGGAAGTGAAAGTCAAAATCTCAAGTAAAATTTTACTTGGCTTATATCTTATCTATATTTTAGTTGGTCTACACCCATTAGTTTCTAGATCAAATTAATGATGACCAAGAAAATTTCCATTTAGGTTTTCACTCAACTATAAAGGGAACTAACACAGAGCAGAGATTTTTGTCTGGTTTCTTGACTGAATTTTCCCGAGTGCCTTGAACAGTGCCTGCCATGCAAGTGTTCAACAAAAAGTTTAATAAGTAAGTAAAATCTGTGGCAAGATATTTCTTTCTAATGTCACTTGGACCTTGAGTGAACAAAAGACTGAATCTCCAGTATGCTCGCATTTTTTCAGAATGTAGTTACACTTTTGTGAATTTGGGGTTATTGCCTGAGCAAAACTCTCCATTTGGAGAAAGAGGATGAAATCTCTTGAACTGAGCCAGATATCTCTGATATTTTCTTGACCTTTGATTTGTTAAGATTTTGAAACAGGCCGGATGTGGTGGCTCACACCTGTAATCCCAGCACTTTGGGAGGCCGAGACGGGCAGATCACGTGGTCAGGAGATCGAGACCATCCTGGCTAACACAGTGAAACCCCGTCTCTACTAAAAATACAAAAAGATTAACCAGGCGTGGTGGCGGCGCCTGTAGTCCCAGCTACTCAGGAGGCTGAGGCAGGAGAATGGCGTGAACCCGGGAGACGGAGCTTGCAGTGAGCCGAGATCACGCCACTGCATTCCAGCCTGGGCGACAGAGCGAGACTCCGTCTCAAAAAAAAAAAAAAAAAAAAAAAAAAAAAAAAAAAAAGGTTTTGAAACATATCTCATGCTTATTATTTTATATGAAAGTTTTAAGGTTTGCCTTCACTTTTTAACTAGGTCCAGTTTAAGAACAAAACACAGGTTACTTTTATTTTTGAGATGGAGTCTCGCTTTTGTCTCCCGGGCTGGAGTGCAGTAGCACAATATCGGATCACTGCAACCTCCGCCTCCTGGGTTCTAGCAATTCTCCTGCCTCAGCCTCCCAAGATGGGAAAACAAAAATAGAAATCTACTGGAAGAACACAAGATAGCCTAGAAAATTTAAGGGAAAATTGAAGAACGGATTCAGAAGGAAAGGGAATTAAGGTATTTCTGGGGATCTAGGGAACAAAAGCAACGGATAGCATTGCAGGGTACATCTGCTTGGGAAAAAGCCACAGTGGTCAATCTGTTCAGTATTGGAATTCCAGACAGAAAGGCTAAGGAAGTGTGAGGAACTTGGACAGAATCCCACCAGTACTGTAAACAATGGAGAAACATTGTGTACTTTGCAAACAGAGTGAGGCAGACAGGGACTAACACATATCCCAAAGTGGGTGACTATTACCAGCCTATTGGAAAATGGACCCTGAACAGGCAAGAACAGGTGTCCCTTACAACAGTGACTCCACAAGGACATGACCTGCAATTAGAAAAGCAAATTCCATCCTGGACAGAACATATAGCTGCCCTTCATGAAGGTGAGCACTGGTAACAGATCCAAATAGCAACTGGGAAAGTCTTTAGGAAACCAAATTAAAACAGTCCATTCAGCAGAATGTATACACAATTTGTTAAAATTGGTGTTGCATCGGGGACGTGTCCCCTGCTCTGTGAAATGCAAGAGCTCTGAAATGTAAAGGCAAGGCACCCTATGTAAACAGAGACTTCATTTTACAAATGAAATTGTCAACAGAAGCAGATTCATATATTTCCCCATTACGGGCTTTTACTGGTACTTCATGTCTTTGGTCTTAATCAAAATACAGGAAGTCCCTGCTTTGCACGACAGCACAGGCCATAGAAATGACTGTGCAAGATGAAACCACATAAAGTGATCTGAATAATCAATGAGGAAAATTATAATTATTCCACAGCCTTTAAAAAATGTTGTCAAAGCATTAAAAAACCCCTCCTGTTGGTTACATATATGTAAATGAAAACATAAAACTAATATTTATTTAGTACATTATTTAAATATTAGAAATAATGAGAATTGAAATATTTTATTTCTTTGCAAAAAAATGTTACCAACAGTAGTTTGAACAGGACTTCCCTTCTTTTTCTCATAGTACAATTAAGGAGTGAGCATCACTTCTATGCCTTGGCAAAGTGTCATGCTTCTTTCTAAATTTGGGTTAGTTTCCAACATTTTATCCTTTGTGCTTTCAGTGTTGTGAAATATCTCCAAGAGTTCCTTTAATGTGAAGTGATTTCTTTTGACCATCACTTCCTCTGGGACATTTTCATCTTTTGCGTCACAGCCACTCTCCTCCTTTACGTGCCTAAGTCCATCTTTACTAAGTTTGTGAGTGTCTTGTTTAGAGTGTCAGCAGCGAGGTCACCAATTCCACAGTCAGCTATTTCTTCGAATTCCATTGACAGTTGATTCAAATTTTACATTCATCGTTATCAAATTTTGTTCTTTGCTTTATTTTTATCTTTAGTGGCCAACTCCTATTTTCTAACACTCATTTTTATAAAATGTCACATGAATTTATTACTAGTGGCAAGGAGTTAACAGATTGGTGACGGATCATGAAGGGCATCTGTCATTGAGATAGTGATTTTTGTTCTGCAGAGGCAGCAGCAAAGTCGTCTTCACGCAATCACTCATGGTTAATATACCATGGTAACTGAAATTTGAACCATGCTCTTAGGGACTGGTGTTATTGAAGCAAACTGAGGTAACTGAAATTCACACATATCAGAACTGTGCAAAGTGAGAGCTGCCTGTACCATGAAATATTCTGCTAGAAGCCTTTTAATGGGCCCTGACACCTCTTATGACTTCTTTATTGCCCTATTTTTGGGAAATTCTTAGATAGGAACACAAACATGTCTTATCAATATTTGCTTATAACTGTAACACAGAGAGTAGTTGATATTTGATCACTGACTGCCTTGGAACTATCCAATAAATCTCATGTTTTACCCTCTGCCAAACAAGTTAGATTTTGGGACATCAATTTATTCTATCTGCAATGAAGCAAGATCATCTTTAGCTTCTGTCTATAAGGTTAGAACCAGTGAAACACTCCTCACCATTCGAGACCCAACTCAAATGTCACCTTCTCAATGAGCCTTTCCTACACCCATCAGTTAGCCACACATCTTGAAGAACAAAGATTCTTCTTGTTCACCTTTATGTCCTTTGTACCCAGCACAGTGCCTAGTCCATAGGAGATGCACAAATATTTCTTGAGTAACAATAAATAATTTATCTCAAACTTTTGTAAAAAGTGTCTTTTTCTGGTCAATAATGGGATGCTTCCCGGCATAAGACTGTAACTAAAAGGCCCAAAAGGAATAGTAGCCAAGAGACCCAGTTTGATGGCCTAGCATTTACATGCAAGAGTACAAGAATCTAGTTCCAAATTCTGGAGGGCCATCTTGGGTGTGATGGTCAGGACAGACTGGGGAAAGCCCCACTGAATGGGTGTACGATCTGCATATAAATTTTGCTGACTCACGCTGGCTTCGGGGTTTGCAGTCCTCTCAATCCGTAATGGATAACACATAGGAGAAGAGAGTTATGAAAAAACATAGTCATATGGTTCAGTGTATAGATCTGAGGAAAACACCTTTTAAATGAAATTGAGCCAAACATCTGTCTCTGTTTGCAAAGTGCACAATGTACTGTATGGACTAATCGAACTTTATAGCTCTCCTGTGTGATCTTGTACATTCCTAAAAACATGTTCCTCCCAGAGCTGTCACTTGTTGGAAATGTGCCACTGACCAGTCAGTGTTTTCTATACCACACATAATGAAATGTAAATATCACACAAAGTCCATTTGGCCGAGCTCACAGGAAAGCATGAAACAACATACATTCCACATTATGCCTTTCTCTCACAAACACCTACACACATGTACCACACAAAAATCAGAAACAAAGGCAAGAAAGTATTTGGCTCATTAGGCAAGTTACACAACACTCATTCCATTAAATTAATTCTTTTATCTGCAAATTCCCACAAATACTTAGTAAACTTCACCTGATGAAGGGGATTATTGTCATTTTACAGAAAAGAAGGATTTGTCCAATTGCACAATGGAAATCAGAAAAACCCAGCCCTCCTGAACCAGAAGTTCACACAGATGTAAAAGCTATACAAGAGGACCATAAGAGGCTGCATTACATCTTTGTATGTGTTGTCACCACATAGTCAAGCTCCCCAGAGTCAGGAGTCATGTGGATGTGTGTGTGTATACATTCAGGCACATGCATGAAGATGTAAGACGAGGTAGACACTCCCACATGGAGATTATAGCTTCAGCAAAGCATGAAGAAGGTATTGCGTGCATAATGAGCGTGAGAGGCAGATATAGTCAGCAAGCCAAAGTGTGACATGACGGGAGAGTGGCAGAATTTAAATCCCGGCAAAGTCAACTACTATTGTGAAGAGTTTCAAATGTTTCATCTCAAGAATAAAGTCTAGAGATAATCGGACCTACATCTCCAGATTTTGAAGGTGAAGTTGTGAAGGCATTGCTTCTTATTTGAAGAAGCACTGTTCTGTTGCAATAGAGCAAGCACGCACTCTGGAGTTTTGTTGTTGGCGGTGGTGGTGGCAGTGGTGGGAGTGGTTTGGTTTTTTGTTTTTTTCTGGCAGAGACTATAGTTCTGATCTGGCAGGCCCAGTGAGAACTTTGCAATACGTATGGCATCAAGAATTCTTACCTAATCATGTTTTGAATATTATAAATCAGTAGTCCTTAAGGGCTTAATATATTCTTAGTAAAGCGGCCCTGAGACAAAGAGTTCTTGGTGTATAACACTTGACAGTAAGTTCAGAAAAAAGGATTTGCATCTACGTATTAACCATCAGGAAGATTGGCTCACGCTTGGACTCTACTTTAAGCTACAGAGGCAAGGGCTCCATCAACAGACTCCCGGAAACCACCCAACAGGACTTCCATCCTCACAGCTCTGAAGATATGAGAGTGGTGGTGACCAGCTGTCCACGCAGGGACTTGAGGCCCAGCTGGGAAGAGAAGGCCTTGACCTGGCCACTGGACACTCAGTTTACATTTCATCCTGTTTGCCCAGAGCCTGATCACATTCTGCCTCATATCCATGTTGCACTCTTCACGGTTTACCTCTAGCATCTTCCCGAAGGGATGGACTGTGCCCCACAAGCTTACTGCTCTGCACACACCAGGCACAAAGTGGGTGTGTGAGTAGAAGGAAAGCCACCAAGAATCTTTTCTTTGTAAGAAATAAGAAATGTAATGCTCAGTGTGCCTTAAGAAACAAACTGAGGTCTTTCTATGAATGGGAGGAAACAAGGCTCCTCAGAATTTTTTACATGTTGATATACATCTACATAGTGAAATCATTACTATTGTGAAATTAGTTAACATGCCTATTGTCCCATATAGTTTTTTTGTGATACCTAAAATCTATTCTCTTAGCAAATTTCCAGTGCTAACTATACTATACTATACAATACTAACTATAGCCCTCGTGCTGTACTTTAGCTCTCTAGACTTCTTTATCCTACATAACTGCAGCTTCATATACTGTAACCTACATCTCCCCATCCCCTTCCCTGCTGCCCATGGTAACCACTATTCTACTCTTTTTCTATACATTCAGCTTTTCTGGGGTCTCACCTGTAAGTGCAGTCACACAGTATTTTTATATCTGTTTCTGGCCAATTTCACTTGGCATAATGTCCTCCAGGTTCATCCATGTTGTTCCAAATGACAGAATCTCCTTATTTTTTAAGGCTGAATAATATTTGTGTGTGTGTGTGTGTGTGTGTGTGTAATCGCAATTTTTTTAACTTTTATTTTAGGTTCAGGGGTACATGTTCAGGTCTGTTGTAGGTAAATTGTAAGTCACAAGGGTTTGGTGTACAGATTATTTTGCTCCCAGGTAATAAGCATAGCACATGTCAGGCAGTTTATTGATTCTCATCCTCCTCCCTTCATGCACCCTCAAGTAGGCCCTGGTGTCTGCTGTTCCCCTCTTTGTGTCCTTGTGTACTCAATGTTTAGGTTCACTTATAAGTGAAAACACATGATATTTGGTTTTCTGTTCCAGTGTCAGTTTGCTTAGGATTAAGACCTCCAACTCCACCCACATTTGTTCAGAGGACATGTTCTCATTCCTTTTTATGGCTGCATAGTGTTCCACAGTATATATGTGCCATGTTTTCTTTATTCGGTCTACTGTTGATGGGCAGCAAGATTCCACATTTTTGCTGTTGTGAATAGTGCTGCAATGAACACATACATGCATTTGTCTTTATGGTAGAATGATTTCTATTCCTTTGGGTATATGCCCAATAATGGAACTGCTGGGTCCAATGGTATTCTGCGTTGAGTTCTTTGAGAAATTACCAAACTGCTTTCCACAGTGGCTAAAACTAGTTTACATTTCCACCAGCAGCGTATACGTGTTCCCTTTTTCCCCACAACCTCACCAGCATATTTTTTGACTTTTTAATAATAGGGAACCCGACTGGTGTGAGATGCTACCTCATTGTGGTTTTGCTTTGAATTTCTCTAATGATTAATGATACTGAACATTTTCTCATGCACTTGTTGGCCATGTGTATATCTTCTTTTGAAAAGCATCTGTTCATGTCCTTTGCCCACTTTTTAATGGGGTTGTTTTTGGCTTAAGTTCCTTATAGTCTCTGGATATGATACCTCCCATTCTGTAGGTTGTCTGTTTACTGATAGTTCCTTTTGCTCTGCAGAAACTCTAATTAGGTCACATTTGACAATTTTTGTTTTCATTGCAATTGTTTTTGGCTTCTTTGTTATGACATTTTTGTCAGGTCCTATATCCAGAACGGTATTTCCTAGGTTATCTTCCAGGATTTTTACTTTTACGTTTTACATTTAAACCTTTAATCCATATTCAGTTGATTTTTCTATATTTTTGTATAAACCAGTTTCAATCCTCTGCACATGGCTAGCCAGTTATCCCAGCACCATTTATTGAATAGGGAGTTCTTTCCCTGTTGCTTGTTGTTGTCAACTCTGTAGAAGATGAAATAGTTGTGGGAGTGCAGCGTTATTTCTAGGCTCTCAATCCTGTTCCATTGATCTATGTGTCTGTTTTTGTACCAGTACCATGCTGTTTTGGTTACTGTAGCCTTTTATTACAGTATAAACTTGGGTAACATGATACTTCTGGCGTTGTTCTTTTTGCTTAGGACTGCGTTGCCTATTCAAGGTCTCTTTGGCTCCATACAAATTTTAAAATAGCTTTTTTCTAATTCTGTAAAGAATGTCACTGGTAGTTTGATAGGAAGAGTATTGAATCTATAAATTTCTTACAGCCGTATGGCCATTTTAACAATATTGATTCTTCCTATCCATGAGCATGGGACGTTTTTCCATTTGTTTTTGTCATCTCTGATTTCTTTCAGCAGTGTTTTATAATTCTTGTAGAGATCTTTCACCTCCCTGGTTAGCTGTATTCCTAGATATTTTATTCTATTTTATTACTAATTATTACAGTTGAATGTGGAATTATTATGTCATCTGTTAGTCTGTTCAGGTTGTCATAACAGAATAACACAGACAGGATGGCTTATAAACAACAGAAATTTATTTCTTACAGTCTGAAATCTGGGAGGTCCAAGGTCAAGACACTGGCAGATTAGGTGTCTGGTAAGGACTCACTTTCTGGTTCATATAGGGCCATCTGCTCACTGTGTCCTCACGTGACCAAAGGATTGAGGGATCTCTCTAAGATCTCTTTGCTAATCCCATTCATGAGGGCTCCACAATCACAACCTAATCATCTCCCAAAGGCCCCATCTCCAAATACTATCACACTGCGGATTAGGATTTCAACATATGAATTTGGGTGGGGAGGAATGTAAACCCTCAGTCCATAACACTAATTGCCAATATCAAACAAGCTCTCATTTTATTCAGCTTGTTTTTGAGTCAGTTCATTTTAATGAAAAGTTCATCTGTATTGTCAAAAACTAACCAAAGTGCAATTTGTTATGCTATAGCCATGGAGACAACCCGAAAATAATACAGGGAGTAAAGGCCACATCACTGCCCCTCTGAAGTACAGAGCTAATGATGACTACAGTGGCCATACTGACCCTAATAGCACTGATGATGTGCTGGGCACCCTTCTACGCCACGAATTATTGCTACATCCATCTCATTGGCTTCAAAGCCAAAGGAGGTTCCTTGATAAACTGTGAATACCTGTCTTAGAATTTTGCGGCTTCTCATGTGGGGGAAGGGGCGGCTGGGGGTGCACTGTGTATAGGATGGCGATCCAAGCATAGGCTCTGGGTCCAAATGGCCTAGGTTTCACCATGTGACCAAAGCCAAGGCACTTAGCACCTTTGTTCATCTCTAAAAAGTACCAAGCTGGGGTTCATGTGAGGATTAAATACAAATTTAAATGATTAAAGAGCTTAAAACAAGCCCTGGCACGTAGTAAGTGTTCAGTAAACCTTAACTATGATGATCATGATGAGTACATCAATGTTCAGGTCCCTGTCACTAGGTACTTCTGCCTAATTAATCTTCCTCAGACCCAGCACACCATGGAACTGTGATGGAAGTGTGGAAACAGAGATGAAGGATCACTCATACCCCTATGCTGAGCAAGTCATTGTAAAAGAAACGTCCTTTTTTCTGGCTTGTTAGTTCCCTTATAACACACAAAGGAAAGAGAGCTTGAAGACAGATGCAGAGGTTAAAAACACTCAGGCCTACAAAGGGTGTCTCTCTCTCTCTCTCTCTCTCTCACACACACACACACACACACACACACACACCCTGTGTCTTCCTCTCATAAACCACCACTAGTTCACTCCCTCATTCCTACATCCATATCCAGAGAGCCTGCAGCCCTCCATACAAGACAGGGATTTCCAGACTCTAGTCCTTAAGCTTGGTCAGGAAACAAATTGAGGTCCTGCCTCTGCCCAAATTTTGCCAAACCCAAAATCGAATGACTAGACGCAGCTCCTAAGAATAAAGGGATAACAGGGGCTCTCATTATCGTCCAACGCTCTGCTGGAAAGAGCTACAGTGATCTCACTAGTTACCTTAAGAAGCATGCCGCTGCACTATGGTGGACATTGCATTTTCTGGAGACGCCACTTACCCCTGTGTTGGCCCTATGCAAGGAACAGCTATTCCTCTTGTGAGTGTGGCTTTGCTCTCAACCTGTTCCCAATGCACACTGGCTGAGGATGACTCTCCTGACATCTCAGATGTTTGCACAGTGTTGGGGGGAGGAATGCGTTCATTCTCAGTTCATTCTACCTCATCTCTGATTCTCACAAAAACTGTATGTCCCTGAGGAGGAAACGAAGGCATAGAGAAGGTAAGTGACCCCATTAAGGTTACACAGCCTGTTGTAACCCAGATAAGCTAAACCTTTTGTTCTCTCCACCATGTTTACTGCCTGACTGATATTGAGGATAAAAGCAGAATTCATCAACTCTTACATAAATGCATAAAGACTGCTGCTATAAAGCCTGGTTGCTCCAAAGAGTTGGCTGCTTCCCTTGACGGATACAGCCTTTACTTACTGAATTGCTAGCAGAGAAGAAAGACATGAAGAGTCCAAGCTTTAGAAGTCATCCAGCAGCTGTCTGGATCTCTTGGCCAAATACCAAGAAGCCTGGCCTGCATAATTCTCTCTCAAAGAGGCAACACCAAAATACTTGTCCCCAACTTCATTCTGAAGACTAATTTGTCAACTTCAACACAACAGCTCTTTCCCAAGACTTATCCCTATTCCTGGTTTCATGAGTCAAAACTTTGGGCTCCTGCACCCTGAAGAGAGCCTTGTTCTTCCCACTGTCTTCCCACGGGTTGGGCTAAGGCCAGTGGAACATGCAGTAGCCAGTGGAACATCCCTAGTGACCTTGAGCTCCTTGTCTTGGCTCTGAAATAAACTCTGCTCCACTTTTTTCTTTCCTGTTTGATTTCTTTAGAATTTATGTTTAAAATATACATGCAGTAAAATTAGCTCTTTTTAGTGTACAGTTGTGTTTTGGAAAATGCCTAGAGACAGGTAGCCACCACCACAATCAGGATACGGAACATTCCCTTAACCCCTAAAAAGCTCCCTCATGATTCCCCCTTGTAGTCAAACCCTCCCCTCACTCTGAAGCCCTGCCAACCACCAGTTCTCTGTTTCCACAATTTTGCCTGCTCTAGAATGTCATGTACATGGAATTATACAGTATGAAGTTTGAGTCCGGTTGCTTTCATGTGACACAAAGCAATAGAGATTCATCCAAGCCATTTTGCATATGACTAGTTCATCTTTTTTATTGCAGAATAGTATGCTATGTATGAAAGTACCACAGTTTCTTTATCCATTCTCAAGTTATAGAATATGTGGGTGGTTTTGCATCTGGGGGTGATTATTGAAAAAGCTTCTGTAAACATTTGCATACAAGTATAATGTAAATCTGTTTTTATTTCTTTTGGACAAACAGGATTGGGATTGATAGGTCATATAGTCGGTGTACATTTAATTTTATAAGAAACCACCTGTTTTTTCAAAGTGGCTGCATAATTTTGCATTTCTACCAGGAATATATGAGAGTTCTGGTTGCTCCACATCCTCACCACTTCTTGGTATTGTCAGAAATTTTTTTCTCTTTTGTCTTCTATCCTTTCACCGAGACGAGCCACAATCATGAAGCTGCCTATCCAAAGATACTCCTGTGGAAGGGGTGGGACTCCATAGACCCACAGGAAGGCTGTAGGCTTGGCAAGCTCATGGCAGATCAGAGGGTCAGGAACATTAGAGCTGTCTGTCTAGCCTCAGCCAAAAAGAGCCATGACCCACCATGAGTCATGAAAGAAAATGTCTAGGTTTGAAACTTTCTAAAAATACGAAGTTAGGAATATTACCTTACACATCCTTATATTTCCCTATGCCTAATCCCATGTCTACACTTACAGCTGAAAGACTGCCTTCACTTTGTTCTCTTGGATTTCATATATTTTCCAGATCATGAGGAAAGCCCCACATATAGGAAATGCATAAACTGACTATTTCAGCTGCAGGGATGATCCCTAGTGCCAAGGTATATTCTATGTGCAGCTGGAGCCAAGGTTGAAAGGCCCAGAATGATAAGACACAGTCTAAAATAGCAACTCTAAACTTTTGGAAAAGTCATTAACCCCTTTGAGAATCTTGAAGCCCTGGACTCTCTCGCCAGAAAAAAAAAAAATAAGGAAGAAATAATATACCAAAAAAAAAAAAAAAAAAAGTTACATTCATCCATAGACCACTACTACTACCCAGAAGGAGCCATGCTTGTAATAGGCAGGTGGTCATTTCTGTGAATATCTTGCTCTTTCATGGGGAGGAGAGGGACCTGGGGACTGCTTCTAGTGAGACCAGGGAGATACTTGTACCAGTATGCTAAGACTGTCATAACAAAGTACCACAGCCTAGGTGGCTTAAACAACAGAAATTTATTTTCTCACAATTCCGGAGGCTAGAAGTCCAAGATGAAGGTATTATAGTTTGTTTTGTCTGAGGCCTCTCTCCTTGGCTTGTAGATGCCATCTTCCTCCAGTATCTACCCACTGTCTCCCCTCTGTGTGTCTCTGGGTCCCAATTTCCTCTTCCTACAAGAACATCAGTCATATTGAATAAGGGCCTACTCGTATGACCTCATTTTACTGTAATTACCTCTCCCAGCCCTCATCTCCAAATACAGTTACATTCTGAGGTATTGGAGGTTAAGACTTTTAGGATTCCAACATGTGAATTTGATGCAGGAGGGCAGGCACAAGTCAGCCCATAATATCAATCCTTGCAGTTTCTTAGAAGACTAAAGCTGTAGAACTCAAGACTTCAAAAATTCTAACAATCCCACCACTGAATATATATCCAAAGGAAATGAAGTTAGTATGTCAGAGATATCTATACTTCCATGTTCATTGTAGCACTATTCACAATAGCCAAGACATGGAATCAACCCAAGCGCCCATCAGCAGATGAATGGATAAAGAAAATGTGCAACAGATACAGACTGGAATACTATTTAGCCTTAAAAAGGAAGGAAATCCTGTCATATCATAGATTTACCTGCAGAACATTAAGTAGTGAAATAAGTCAAGCACAGAAAGACAAATATCACAGATCTCATCTAAATGTGGAATCAAAAAAAAAAAAAAGGTCAAATTCACAGAAAAGGAGAGAAAAGTTGTGGTTACCACAAGATCGGTTTCAGGGGATTAAGAGATGCTGGCCAACGGATATAAAATTTTTGTTAGACAGGAGAAAGTTCAAGAGATCTGTTGTACATCAGCGTTGACAACAGCTAATAACTTATTGTGTACTTGAAAATTGCTTAGATTTTCAGTGCTCTCACCACAAAAAGAAAGGATAAGTATGTAAGGTGAGGCATATGTAAAATAGCTTGATTTAGCCATTCTACCATGTGTACATAGATCAAAACATCATGTCGTACACCATAAATATATATAACTTTTACTTGTCAATTTGAAAAGTTAAACTAGAAGATGTGTGAAATTTGTCTAATAAACACAGATAGTGTTTATAATGTATAGGCACTCTTCTTAGGCACTTTATAATAACCCTTTAATTCTCATTTTTTTAAAACTATGAATTAGGCACTATTATTTTCCCCCTTTTAAAGATGACAAAACAGAGTAAGGGGGCCAAGATTAGGACCCGAGCTCCCTGCCCCCAAGAGCTCATCTTCGTATTCAGTACTCTGAACTGCCTCTCCCTAAGAAGTATGTTCTTCTATGCTGCCTTTCTTGACAAGGAAAAGGGAAGAACTAAACAACCATCCAAGCTATCTATTCAATGCAGATTCAAAAAACATCACTAGGAGATTCAAACATAGTTCTTCAGTGCAATTTTTTTCCTTTCCAACTACTTGTAACCTTGCTAATTGCTTAACCTTCCTAAAATGTCTTACTCAAAACCAGTGTCTCCCTATAGATCAAATCTAAACCCTGCAGGCTGGTTTTCAGGCTTCTACCTTACCTTCCTTCCCTTTCACTATCTGTATCAGACATCTATTGCTGTGTAACAAATTACCCCCAAAATTTGGCAGCCTAAAAAACAAACATTTATTTTCTCCCAGTTTTTGAGATTCAGCAATCTGGGAGCAGCTTAGCTGGACAGTTCTGGTTCTCTGTCAAGAGGTTGCAATCAAGAGGTCAGCCAGGGCTGCAGTCATCTGAAGGCTTGACTGAGGCTGGAGGATCTGCTTCCAAAATAACTCACTCAAATGGATAATGGCAAGAGGTCTCTATCCCTTCCCTCATGGCCCCCTTTATAGGCTGCTTAAGTATCCTCACAGTGTGATAGCTGAAGCTCACTTCTCTAGAGCAAGCTTCTCTAGAAGCTTACTTCTCTAGATCAGAGGGAGAGAGAACGAGAGAGAGACAGAAAGCAAATAGGACCAAAGACACAACACCTTTTTATGACCTAGTCTCTGAATCATATATTATCTCTTCCATCCTACTCACTAGAAGTAAATCATTATGTCAGCCCTCATTTAAAGAGAGAGGAACTAAACTCCACCTCTTGAAAGGAGCAGTATTGAAGAATTTATGGACATGGCTCTTTTTAAAACCACCACATCATCTAACCTCATTTCCTACAAGTACCCCGATATGCACAGCAGCAAAACCATGTTGACATAGAAATAAGCACAGGTTCAGGAGACCTGATTCTATGCCTGTGACCTTGGGGACTGCACTGCACCTACCTGGTGCTTAGTATTCTCCTGGAGGGTGAGGGGTTGGTTTGGAGGGTCTAGAAGCTTTTCCCTCTGACTCCTATGGTCTATAGCTCTAAGAGGGCTGGGAACTGGTTTGTTTTGGCCTCTCCTCATTGGCTACACCCAAAACTCCCTTCTAGCTGTGGCTTGGAGGGCCTACTCCAACTGTTTCTTCTTTCACTCATCTCTTTCTCTTCAAAATCCCAATCAACTCAGGTCATGTGAACCTCAAGTCAACAAATCCTTGTTTGCAAGTGTTAAACAGCCTTGCCTTGCTTTTCCCCGTGGCTAACCTGTGCATATTTTGTCTCCCCATGAGCCGCACAAAGACACTGCAGGCTGGAGCTACTTTTCCCAACTCTTTTATGCCTACCCATGTTTTTCAGTGAACAGAATCCAGAGAAATTATTTGCTAAATGATATTAGGGTCAACTACTCTATCAGGGTTCCTCTAAACAGAGGAGCTCGAACCCTCAGCTCTGTGTCCCTGCAGCCAGCATTCTCAAGGGAAGAGATCATCTTCACTTAACTGTCAATGACAAGGGGCTTAGTTTCTAATTGTTAATCTTTTCCAAATGTCTTGTTAAAATCAAACCATAAACTAAAGAAATCCCTCCCCAGATTAGGAAACCAAATGGCAAATGTAGCCATTTGGCATGAAACTATCAAACATTTTCAGCACACGTACATCCCAGCCCATTGAATGAGACAGCCTGTGTCACAGGCCAAGAGGCCGCAGTCCCACACATATCGCTGCAACTGTATTCGGAAGCCCTGACCTTAGGCCACTGCTCAGGCCTCCATCCTCACAGACGCTCTGAAGCGGCAGCTGGAAGGGTCAGGCCCAGTCATGCTCTGGATGGGCCATGTCTCTGCAATGCAGCTTTCAGAGCCACCTCCAGGCCTGGCTCAGTTTTAGGGCCACAGGAGCCTCGTTCTCTCTGCTCCAGAATCTGTCTTCAGAGTAAAGCCTGAACTTTAAACTGGGCTTTGTTAGGGAAGCAGCAGAAATAAACCTCGAATGAAAGAAGAAACAGGTCCTCTAAAGAGAATCTCAAATCATTAATCCTGGGAAAATGAGGCTAGAAAATGATTCCAGGAATATTAAGAATCCTGGGCTTATTCAAAAGTTCTTTATTTCATAGTAGAAAAAGATGCTGTTCAGGCAAAATTCTAAACTCTCTACTTTCCTTCCCTCATCTGATTCTCGTCTCCTTCCCTGGGCCTCTGTGTGTCCTGGTCCCAGGTCCTCGCTTCCCATCTGCTCTTTCCTACCTTCTTTGGAAGGACTGAAGGGCCTGGCCTACATAGAAACACTGAATTCAAATGGTGACCCTAAAGCTAAGATCCTTCATAACCTGAAGGATTGAATGACAACGGTGGCATTTCCAACACCAAAACAGGGGTCAGGCCAGACATTTGGTTCAGAAAGCCACCTTTACTCCTAACTCTACCATCCTGTTCCTGCGCCCAGAGCCCCCCTGCTGGGGGATGTGACCCACAACAGCCCCCTCCCCAGCCTGGTCCCTAAGAAATGCACATGGCACAGGTTAGCAGGCCAGCTGGCCATCCCAATCAGGGAGCAAACCAGAGGCTTAAACTAGAGCAGGGATTTCTAACCTGGAGTGCCAGACCTCACGGGATCCATGGATGGAATTGAGGAGGGCTACAAACCTGGATGAAAAAAATATCTAGGCCTGGCGCGGTGGTTCATGCCTGTAATCCCAGCACTTTGGGAGGCTGAGGTGGGCGGATCACCTGAGGTCAGGAATTCAACACCAGCTTGGCCTACATGGTGAAACCCCATCTCTACTAAAAATACAAAAATTAGCCAGGCGTGGTGGTGTGTACCTGTAGTCCTAGCTACTTGGGAGGTAGAGGCAGGAAAATCACTTGAACCTAGGAGGCTGAGGCAGGAGAATCGCTTGAAGCTAGAAGGCGGAGGCTGCAGTTAGCCGAGGTCACACCACTGCACTCCAGCCTAGGCAACAGAGTGAGACTCTGTCTCAAAATAATAATATCTATTACACCTTTTTCCTCACTAATGTCTACCTGAAATTTAACATTTCTCTTTCCATGATGAGCGTAGGCAGTGCACCCTAGTAGTATTAATAGTCCTTGTGACTTTATCATCAATGAAAATCATAGGTATTTTCACATTACATTACAGTTGCCACAGAAATTTCCAGACATCATGTTTCTGTATCATTATTTTGAAATTAGAATAGTTACAAGATGCACTGAAAGATCTTGCTATTTTATGCATTAATGAAGAGGTACTTATATTACCATATTACAATTTTTAATTTCAACAACTGTATTTCAATAAAATTATCCTTTGCAATGCTATGTATGTTATTTTAATGTTTTTAAAAATCTTTCTAAGTAGGGCACTATAGACCTCTCCAACATCAGAGAGTCCACAGCACAAAGAAGATTAAGAACCTTTCAATTACAGGTATATATGGATTTACTTATCTCCTGACCTTCACCACTGGACCACTTAATCCCCACTGGTAGAGTCAAATCTACCTTAAACATGTACCAAAGGAAAGAAGAGAAGTTCAAGAGTTCATCAGTGCAGCACAAGTTGATCTTGTTGCAAGTTCCGTTTTTGCCTTGAATTATGGATTTCCTGTAACTGGATTGCTGCCTGCTCCCACAGTTCCTCTGTGACTCAGACCTTGCCTTGTACCCCAGCCACTAGGCCCCTTCTCTGAGAAACCTAAAAGACCTCCCATAAGTCCAAATTGCCAAGGTTTCTAGCTCAATGAATTGGGAGATGTTTGTGTTGACCCTGTTTTCTTCTACAGAAAGCCCTAATGTTGAATGGCTGCCAGGAGACAGTTCATGAGACACTACAGGTTGAATTATACATAAAATGAGAGCAGTCCCTTCCTGTGCAAAACCCCAATCTCCATTCCATCAGGAAGAATTTTCAAGTTGATCATATTTGCAGGAGCACTGGTCTGCACCACATTTAGTCCAAGGCTCCCAAAGGCACTGGAGTTGTGTGCAGTAGAGGAGCTAATGAGCTGCCATGTCTTCTTTCTCTAAGTATGCTTGAGAAATGGATTACTGTAAATCCTAGAGGGCAAGACTAGAAGAGCTGTAAAATGACCTCATTCTTTTTTAAATGTGAATGTGGCCCTGAATGATGAAGGCTGAGAAAATTACAAAATCAACCATAAGCATACCACAGAAGAAAAGGAAACTAAATAACTCCGTGACCAGATAAACAATCTGGAACTTAAAACAACAAAAAGAGTTGTCCACAAAGGAAAAGCTCTTGCTTTCCATATATGAAGATTTTCTTCTGAGGAACCACCAGTTTGGAAGAGCTTATCTATAAAAATACTAAGGCTTCTTCTCACCACCATTTTATTAAAGCTGTGAAGAGCCTTGAAGAAATATGGGGCCTGGATGAAGGCAAAGGGAGAATATTCAAGCATAATGCTTATCACAAGACCTATTCAAGTCACAAAGAAGGCTTCTCAGACCTTAAGTCCTCCCTGATACCCTCTCCAGATGCCACACTGTCACCAGATGAATGTATTCTGGTATTGAGTATTGAGAAATAAGAAAATATGCATTAGTTTTATTTACTTCACTGTAAAAAAAAAAAAAAAAAAAAGCTCACATCACTTTATAATAGAAATGGCTCTCAGTTCTTTCCTATAGAGCCCATACAGATTTTAAGACTTCAAGCCATGCTAACATTTGAAACCTGGGAGTTACTACAGAGTTACTTGATTCATTTCCGTGGGCATGCTAAAATTAGGCAATATAGAATTAGAACACACCGTTCTGGATATTTTAGACTTACATGAGGTCCCTCCTTAGCTCCCAGTTCCTCAGTCATGCTGATCCTACAAAGAAACCATTTCTAAATTCATCTTTAAACAACATGCTTTCATATACTATTGAAATGAGGTTTGGACTCCTCAGAGTAGTACATTTCCTTGGTTTCCATCTTCTCCACAGGGGATACTTACATGGAAACCAAATTGTTTCCCCCAGAGATAGCCCCTTTTCTTTTGTCTAAGTGCCACACTGTTGAATATGGCTGGGGTAGCAAACACTAATTGTAGTGAACCATAGTAATGAATTAACCCTTTATCCTAAAGAGTTTCCAGGAAATAAACATGAATTCAGCCATGAAAAAAAAGAAATATAAAAGTCAATTAAATTTCAATGGCTTCCAAATAATAAAATATATGTTTAAGAACTCACAGACATCTCAAGCTCAGCATGTCCAGAGTGAATTTACTCTTTCCCCTAAGCCTGCTCCTCTCCTTGTACCTAACATGATGACTCACACCTGTAATCCCAGTGACTCAAGAGGCTGAGGTAAGAGGATACCTTGGGTTCTCCTGAATTTAGAAAATAAATAAATTAAGGAAAAGAAGTAAATAACTCTAAATCTGCTCTCCCGTGTGACCTTATAGCTCCTGCCCTATCTTTTCACCCTCACAAGCTCATCTACTGGTTCACTTCCCACTCACTCATCAGCCCACTGGCATCTAACCTCTATCACTACTACTTCACCTAAAGCACCACTGCCAAGATGCATATGGCCCCCATATGTAGGGTCCACAGGAGACTTCAGTCAGTGTCCTACTGGATCTCTATCCTGCATTACACACACGTCCTTGAAACCCTGTCTTCTCCGCTATCCAGCACTCCACATCTCCCCATTCTTCTCCTTCTCTGGTTGTTTCTTCTGTGTCCTCCAGCTGTTTCTCTCCCCTTGCCCAGCTTTGAGGTGCTGCATTCCTCAGAGATCTTGTTCCACTTCTCACTCATCTCTTGGTGGGTGAATCACATGATGTAAATTACCAACTCTATGTTGGTAACTTCCAAATCTATATTTACAGGTTTGGCATTTCTGCAGCTTCAAGTCTGAATATCCAACTATGTAGTCAACCTCTCTACTTGATTTCACAGCCATCTCAAGCTCAGCATGTCCAGAGTGAATTTATTCTTTCCCCTAAGCCTGCTCCTCTCCTTGTACTGCCTGTCCTTCTATGCTCCTCAGTAAATGGCACCACCATATAACCAATTGGTCAAAATAGAAAAATTGACACCATCTTTGTCTTCTTTCTGTTCTTCAGTCTATCTAGCCAATATATTACCAGGTCCTACTGATTCTATCTGTTAAATAATATTTTTGATCCGTCACTTCTTTCTATTCCCCTGCCAAAGTGAGACCACCACCATCTCCACTGATTCATGGCAATGAACTCCAAATCTCCTCCCAGTGTCCAGACTTAAGGCCCTCCAACCATTCTCTACATTGCCACCAGACTGATCTTTCAGAAATGAATTGCTGACCTTCCCCTACATAAACACACTCTAAACCCTTCATATATAGCCAAGGACAATAGCTCAAAGCTGTAATCCCAGCACTTGGAGAGGCTGAGATAGAAGGATTGCTTGAGGCCAGGAGTTCAAGACAAGCCTAGGCAACATAGCAAGACACCATCTTGACCAGAAAAACAATTTTAATTAGGCAGGCATGGCAGTGTACACCTATAGTCTTAGCTTTGAGAGGCCAAGACAGGAGGATCCCTTGAATCCAGCAGGTTGAGGCTCCAGTAAGCTATGATCATGTCACTGCCTTCCAGCCTGAGTGGCAGAGCAAGATCCTGTCTTTAAAAAAAGAATCTTCATATCTTCCCCACTGCTAGAAGCTCAACACATCAATAGCTAAAAGAAGTTACAAGGCAGATTTACAAAGTTTGTGCCAGGTGGGATTTGTTTGTTTTTGTTTTCAATATATTGCTTGGGTTCCATTTTATGATTATGAGACATCAAGCCTTTTACTAATGTGCTAAGAAGCTGGTGACCAATGTTTTGTCATAGATCTTTTTTAAGGGAAAGGACAATATATTTTCTCACTATGCCAAAGAAGTTCTGTCATAAACTCTATTCAGAAACAACACGAATACTACAGTAATAGGGAAATAGTCCAAGAGTTGGAGGAAAAGTATTTCTCTCCCAGACCTCTAAAACTAAGATTCAGAATTATTTCTGTCTTCAGATCTTAGACATTAGTGAGAGTAAGAAGCAATGTCTCTTCACTGTGCATGCTGCCAGTTGATGGCTGAAAAGGAAAAGCTTTAGGACTGTCCCTATGGATATCATCAGAGAACTCAATTCAGACATTCCCAGACAGCGTGCAAGCATGGAGGTTTGAGGACTAGCTCACACGCATGTGGTCTTGGACCAACCTCAGAAGCAAATTATTTATCAAAGTAAAGCACATTAGGATGACCATAGTTAACAATAATTTACTGTACATTTCAAAAGAACTGAAAGAATTAGAATGTTTCCAACACAAAGAAATGATGTTTGATGTGAGGGATATCCCAATGACCTTGACTTGATCATTACATGTTGTATGCTTGTATCAAAATATCACATGTACCCCATAAATATGTACAACTATTATGTATCCATAATGACTACAAATTAAAAAAAAAAATCTAAAAAAAAGAATCTTCAGCTATCTCAAAATCAAGGAACAAAAAGAAAAGCCGAGGTTTTCAAGAACGTATGCACACGTGAGGTGTGTATGCGCCTGTGTGTGATTTATTGAGGGCTAAAAAGAGAGCTGGTATTCCCTCCATATATGATAAACTTCTAACCACTCTCACCTCTAAACTAGGAACAACACTACACAACACACACACACCACTCATATATTCCTACAAAATGTACTGAGTCCATCTATTTACTTAACACTTAGCTTACATTAATGATATCTAATCCTCACAACTACATTGCAAGGTACACACTATTTTCTCTGCCTTACAGAAGATGAAACTGAGTCCCTGAAGGCCTAAGGTCCTGCAACATGTAAGAAAAGGAAGCTAGAATTGGAACCCTGGTGTGTTCAATTCTGAAACCCGCCCTTCTTCCACTACACCTTCCTCAAAAGGCCTTCTAAGCCATCACTCTCCTAGTACTGGTTACAAGAAATGTCAGCGGGAGTGGTTGTTTTACGATAAACCACTCTGATAAAAAAAGGCTCCAATGATTATTTTTGAGATGTCAGAGCTGAAAATGTACAGATTTCACAGGACGAGGAACCTGCCAAGTGGTGATTGCACAACCAAAGCACTGCAAGGAACCAAGGAAGCCAAATGTGTGTTGGAAAAATCACAGATGTCATCTGGGAATGTTCAGAGCCTTGGGCTTTCATGCTGAGACAGACTCGCTTCCACCGGAACCTCAGCCTTTTAAGGCTAAATCGAGGCCATGACTTCCTCAGCTGAATCAACCTGACACTGTTCCCTGAGCTCACTGGGATCCTATTGGCAGAGCGTCAGCCCCGTCATGGAAAGAATGTCCCCGCCAGGGAGGACTGGGTTAGTCCCCATCCTGAACTGGATCATAAACACCTACCTTGTCATAAAGCTGCTGTGAGTCTTGCAATGGGAAGATGGGGGAGGCAGCACACTGGGGTCAGGAGTGGGGATACTTAGGCTCCCCAGAGAAATTAGTCACAAGTCTTATCCCTTCATCTCCATTTACAGCCATTTATTTGGGAGCAACATGCTTTAAATGAGTGATAAACAGTGTCTCCGCACAGCCCCCACCCCAGCATGTGTTCTGAAGTTCACAGGAAGGCTTCTCCTCCTTTGCTTTGGGGCCCGCAGGCTGTCTGCTAACAGCTGGGTCTTCCCATGAACAAATTAGACAGTCAATGTTCCAAGGATGAAGAGGACTTTAGGGAACAGAATCTGCCGTTTATTTGACTTGCTTCGTTAGACACAGCGCTGTCATACCAAAAAAGAAGGAACTCAGCGGACATCAGCTACACAAGAAGAACCTTTTGGTTCTGAGAATTCACATTCACCAGGGATTAAGAAATATTAAAAAGGCATGAACCTGTGAAGTTGAACACACAAGAATGCTTTCGAAAATGGAATGTTCACACAGTTGCCAAGTGACGTTCCTTCTAAGTATTGATTACTCTCTACAGATTATGGAAAGTATTTGTCTGAGCTGTTATTTCAACTGCTCCGTTCTCAGCTAGCGAGGAGAGTAAGCTGTAGCGAGGCATGTGTTCAGAACTTTCTCCCAGAGGTAAATGACTGATGCATGACTTTTAAGGTGCTAGGAGAGGTAAGGAAACTTTTATAAAGATCCCAGTGGCCTTCTGAGAGGAACGAGATGGCAAGTGTTTAGTGGAAAGTCATCAGGATACATTTAGGTGACCCCAACCAGGGCCCAAGACAAGAAGGAACTACTGGCTTCTTTAAAACAACAATAACAACCATAGCATCATGGGTAGAAAGAGACTGGACTAGTGGGCAGGCCCGTACACCAAGACGGACCTCTGAGAATGAGTAGTAAGTGGTTCTGATTCTCTGAGGCCGTAACTATCAGGACTGGTACTGACCCAGCCCTACTGGACACAAGCTTGTTCCCTAGAGAAGGGAGATGTAGGGGAACCAAATGCAACACAGACCAACTTTTGAAAGCTGCATTCTTGGGTCAGGAAATAGGGAAGAGCTACTGTGGCTAGGGGGCTGCTGAGAAAAGGTGTTCTACTACCCCTCCCTCCGTTGCCATGAAGGGTTAACCCATTTAATTTGCATTTTCCTGAGTAAGAGGCTGGACACCAGCTCTCCCACTTGGCAGTCTGGTACTGCACTGTAAAGCAACCAGCTTCAGGGATGCTTTTGGCATCTTCTAGTTTCATGGAGTATGATAGCCATGAAAATATGCCACACAGACCTCCTCCTATAGAAGGTAGAATTGATCCAGGGTCCAACTGCTGTATTTTAAGTCTGTTGCTGTGTTTGTAACTTGACCTCATTTTCCAAGGGCTGCTGCTGGCCAATGATGTGGTATTGTGAGGGGACCCCCACCTCTGAGAAGCAGGGCTCCTTTGTTAGCTGACTTTGGCACACAGACTTCCCAGTGGCTTTGCTGGAGCTTCCTTCCACTGAGGGGCAGTCTAGTGTTCTAGGCTTCCACCCAGTCTTCTTTCAGTCCCCCTTCACTCAGGGTCAGGCTCACACAGTCATCTGACTGCTAGCCCAGCCTTCTCCACCCCTCTTGCCGTGTCATTCCACACAGGCATTTCCCCTAATAAACTCCTGGAACATTTACTATTATCTCGGTATCTGCTTTGGAGGACCCTAACATAAGGAGGAATGGTTGAACTATGTCTGCGGGGGCAAAGTGGAAGAGACTCAGATTATTCCCTAGATTTCTTAAGATTATCATAAGTGTGGAAGCCAGAGAGCACTGTAGAGGAGTTCAAGTTGATTAATTGCATCTGTGAGATATATATATATATATATTCATTCCACTATACAGGTCTAGGCCAGAAAGGAGATACCAAGTGAAAGGCCTACTCCCATAGCAGGAGGAAAAATGGAAGCAGATAACACATGCCTGGAAACAGGCTAATGTTGTCTTGGCCATGGTGACCTCCTAGATGCAATGGGCATCCATTCACAGTATCCCCTGTGACCTACAAGCACTGCTTGATTTCTGTATGTGATGAGAGTTCAGGAATTTCCTCCAGATCCCGTTGGCTGGACTCTACACTTCCAGAGGTCTGAAAAAGTTCTCCAGATGCTGCTGCATTGACCACTAGTCCTTGGGCCTTGCACATTCTGCCTGGCTCAACGAGGAGTAGAATGATATCGTTCTTCTAGAGAGAAAGGCAATCTCAGAGATTTTCACTTTCCACCCAGTGCCCCATTTACATATAACTGATAACATAAATTTTAATCCATCAAGTATTCATCATGGGCAAAGCATTTTACATTCATTTCATTCATCCGTTTACTCATTCAACTCATTTATTGAGCTTCTACTACATGCCAGCACTCCCCGAGGAGCTATACATAGAGCAGCAAACAAGGCTAAAACACACTAGCTCTTATGAAGTTCATATTCTAGTGGGGAAGAGAAAGAGAAATTTTAAAAAGCACATAGATATATAAGTTTTGGGTAATGATATAAACTATAAAGAAAACTAAAGCAGCAGAGTAAGGTGCTAGGAAGTTATAGGCAAACAGGGAGAGTCTATTTTATGAAGAGTAGGCAGGGAAAGCCCTTCTGAGGAAGCGTACTAGCAGAGATCTAAAGGGATTGAGGAGTTCACTGTGTAATAGTCGAAGCTGTGAACAGTGCATTTAATCTCCTTTAATCCACATAACAAACCCATGAAGCAGAAGGCATCTTCCTGCTATTATGGAAGAACTTGAAAATCAGAAAGTTTAGATATTCAACTGGATCTCAAGCAGAAACTCATGTTGTTAACCATTATGCCTTTGCCATCATGGTGGATTCCACAATTTTCCCACCTTCTAAAATCAAAGAGAAAACCTGGGTTCCGTTTTTGCTGACACCCTTTGTGGCCTTTCCAATTTAATTGTTGGGGTGTAGAGGAGCCACCCAACAGGTGAAAAAGAGCTAGCTGTGCTAGAAAAGTTCTTTTCCCCCTTTCCCACCCACAACACACACCTACACCAAACACTGCCTGACCTCCACCAACGCCTACGAGCTTCCTCTGAAGCAATGCAAAGCCCCTCTGCCTCTCCTCTTCAGGAGGCTGGCACTGCCTGGGGGCCTTAATTCCTGAGCAGTGTATGCTTGGACCAAGACCTTGAAGAGGTCCCGTTTCTTCCAAGGGTATTTGCTGCATAAACGGGAAAGAAAATGTTCAGGCAGAACAAATAGTGTAGTCTTGCTTGGGCTTATCCATGGAAACTTATGAAGCTGTCAGCAATATGTGTGAAAATAACAACCTGATTAAAGCTTGTAATGGAAAGACGAGCCACCAGTAGCTTCCACGATTATGAAACATGAACTCAAAAATAACTGCCGAGTGCTCTTAGTTTTACAAAGTTTTTAAACAGCCCTTGACACACAGTAAGCCCTCAAAACGAAAGCAATTATTATTGCAATCATCAATAATAATTATCATTATCATAACTCCCTTTCCTATCCCAAAATACTGGTGGTTAGGGTAAGAGGGTGACAATAGGGACCTCAGGAAGTTGTATATTTCCCTGTAATGGTTAACTAGCCTGGACAGAGGTCCCGGCGGGGAAGCTCTAAAACCAGCCTTCAGCAAGAAAATGTATGACTCACTAAATCCATAGATATTTATGTTGTTCCTGCTGCAAAAATGTCCATTTCTCCTGGGTAATAACTAAGTCCCATAAATAGATTCTAAACTTCTACCAGTTCACCAAAAATAAACTAGTAGGACATGTAGACATGACACTAGCTCTATTGCATCATATGATTTTTGTCTTCTTCCCATCACCTGCTTTATTTAAACCCCAGTCAAATCCAGAGGCCCAAGCAATATTAAAAGATCTAAGCCTCTGCACCCATGGTTTCTGGAGCCCTGAGTCCTCTTACTCTGTTACCGATAACGTTGGGGATTGATTTTTTGTTTGTTTGTTTTCTGAGCAGACATTTTGTTTCACTAGTATCATTTCTGCCATGTGATTTAAATATCTGTTTCACTGAATTTGGTGATAACTGTATGGTTGTCTTCAGGATGGCAAACATTTTTGCGTAACAGTCATCTAAACTAAGAGCTCACATAACTCCCTGAGGACAGAGATATGTGATTAAATCAGTCCCTAGAGAATTCCAACAGCAATAGGGTTTGGAAATCATATTTCTATTCATTTTTCCATTCAACCGATGGGGCAATTTTTTATATACAAGTTGGAATTTACATCTGATAAGGATTTGATATACCTTCCTTTTCTTCCCTATTCCCTAGGGCTGATAGTCCACTACATGATCAAGTTCAAAGCCTAAGAAATATTGAACATTTCCATACACGAATGTGGGTACTATGTTTAATTTGAGAATGGCCAGCCGTCCTTCAAGTCTCAATCTCTTTGGAGTCTATCAGCTCTGAGAGAAGTTTGAGGAGGCTGCAACACCCTCCCCTGCAAATCAGTCTACTCCTCCCGCTTCTATCCTGATGGGTTTGTATTGACCAAGTCTTCTCAGGTATATATTATGTGCTTGATAAGGGATTACGGAAGAGCCAGGCATTGATCAAAAATCCTCCTAGAGTTTAAAAGATGGGATATATATATAGCAGGCAAAATAGCGGTTTATCAGGCAGCTACAATAAACTGTTATATTTTCAGATTGTGCTTTGTTTGTTGGACTGCATTGTATTTTCCCTCTTTTGTGAAAAGGTAAATAACCTAGACATGCAGGAATTAACTTGTTAACAAGGAGCAAGAGAAGAAATCCACACAAAGCAACCAGGTCAGAGACCTCAAGACCCTTTCCTCTTCGTGTTCTCCCACCATTCTCATTAACCCGAACTGCAGTGTTTTCCTTTCTCCTGGCCCTAAGGTCCAGTGTTTCTGACCTTGTCTTAGAAATCCCTTCTCAGCCCACAACCTCAGTTAAGAGTCATAATCTCTCATGGTTGGCAGGGAGAGTAAAGGTGATGTAGTTCAAGTCCTCACCTCCCAGTACCAGAAGTCACTCTTCAGTATCTTTGACCAAAGTCACGTACGTCTTTCCAAGTCCTTCTATGATAGAAGTGCTGAGCACCACCAGTTAACAGGAATGCCCTCCTTGGTTGAGTCAAATCTCCCTCTCAGAAAGTTTCATCCATTTGCCATTATCCTGCCTTCTCTTCTCCTTTCTACTCTTCTTGCTTCCACTACCTGAACTCACGCACTGCATTCCCACCAAACTCCCACTGTTCAGTGTAAAGACTACAGATGTGTGATGCATTAGCATCTTGGTTTGCACCCTCTGGAGGCTCTCTAAGTTCTTGATATCTGTCTTATGTGATGCCTATGGCTGGGGACAAGATTCTGGGTATGGTCTTACAGTGCAGAGTACAATGGGACTATTTTCTATCATGATCGGGACAATACCACTTGTCTATATCTACAGCCCAGGAAAAGATTAATGTTTACTAGCTTATTTGCAAGGCTAACAGATGTTGGGATAATGGCCATTTTTCACAAGAATTCTTAACAAGAAAACTCTCCCCATGTATTGATGGCTGTTTACTCACAATGGTTTATGTTTCCATGACAGTGTTATACCTTTTAAGGGAACAATTAAGAGTTTAAAAAAAAAAAAAAACTATAATAAGACTCTATAATGACAAAGTTCACTGTGTATTTTTTATCATTTCTGCTACATGTAATAGTATGTAGTATTTGTTCTTAGGAGCTTTCTAAAACATTGGTTTTGGTTTCCACTCCCAGGTATAGTTCTTGGCTGTACTGAGGATCTGTAAGGCACCAGATGTGAAAGGAAGAAAGATGGATGTGGAAGAAAGTCACTGCCCAGAGAATCAGGAGACCTGGATTCTAATCTCAGCTCTGCCATTAACTAGCTGTGAGACTCAAGGATAACTAGTTAATCATTTTGATAACTCGTTTTTTACTTTTAAAATAAGGAACCAAGTTTAGACAATGAGCTCGGCTCTTCACCAATGATAAAGTGTCTGGGACATGTTTCCATTCAAGCAATGCTCTTCCTTCTTGGTGAGCCAGTGAGAACCCCATGATGGAGCCAGTGTAGTACTGCCCAGTAGGCAGGGAGATGAAGAGCCCTGGGATCCCCTTTAATCAAAGGCCCTTAGCTCAGAGAGCATTTCTGCACCAGGCTGGAGGGAAGAAGCCCTTCTCTCAGGTGCTTGCTGAGGCCTGCTATTTAAAAACAGATGGCGCACACAGGCAGTCCATCCCCACACCCCTTCCACTTTCTAAGCACTTGGCATATATTAAAACCTTTTCTTACCTCTCAGTTCCAATTTGGTACTCAAGTCCATGTGAACACTAAAGCCATTAACCCAAAACTTTTCCTTGCTGCTGCTTCTCGTACTAAAAAACAATCTTTATTTTTCTTATCACTTAAGAGTATACACATTTATTGTTAATACATATACATAAAAAATGAAGATATGCTGTTAACACCCCATTCGGACATGAGATTTTGGTGTCTATTATTTCAGAATTGTGTGTGTGTGTGTGCACACGTGCATGTAACACATGCATGTACATTGTTAAAGTTAAGCCACATTGTGATGTTTTGTGGTCTGCTTTTTCAGTTAGTAATATGTCATGACCACTTTGCCATCCTATTACATAGTCAATTGTATGAATCATCCATGATGGTTTTAACTGGGCCTGTGTTGTTGGACATTGCAGCTGCTTTTCTAGAGGCTGCTCTTGGATTGGTCACTGCACCTCTTTGTTTGCCTTACAGATTCTGACAGGTTTGCACATTATGATCATAGAAGCCCAATGTTAGAACTGAAAGAGGGTCTACCTTACAGATCACCTTGTTCAAATCCTCTTTTTTCTCTTTTTCAGTCTATACTTTTTCCAAGAAAGAATAAATCCTTTCCAAACATTTTCAAAGGTAATAGAAATGCAAAGACCATTGTTTGCTTGATAGAAATGAAAAATATTTTTTGAAGTGTCTACTCAAAGAGAGACCATGAATAAGATATTTGATGAAAATGCTACTGAACAAGAGAACCTGAATCAGTAATTTGAGAGCAATGTATGCTTCTAAACTATTGGCGTGACATATATACTATTGATTAATGCACAATTATTTGGCCAATTCTAACTACCGTCATCCTCAAAACCTAAACCAATATGCCCCCATCCTTGCTTTTCTTCTCCTTTCTTTCCTTTGGTTTGCTTTGCTTTGCTTTCTTAGTTCAACTGAATTACCCTATTCCCTTATTTCTAGAGCTAGAGATTTGGGCATGTGAATTAATTATTTAAGTTGTTTGAATACAATATTTTACTTCCATTAACATAACTCTACAAAAATAAAAACAGAGGAAGTACTTAAAATTTTTTAAATAGACCTTATACTTATTAAACAATTCTATGTTTCTGTTAATAAACATTGCACAGTGGTTACAAGGTAGGTATAAGAATTACAAAATGTACAAAATCCTGCAACCCCCCCTTTTGCACAGATGAAACTATGGCTCAAAAGGGAATAAGAGATCAAGGCAAGGATGTACATCTCGTAGGTGGATGTGCAGACTAGAACTTGTATCACAGTCAATCATATCCAGTGCTTTCCCCGCTACTTTTATATACATGTATCCTTAAATTTGATCCTCTTCTAGTTTAGTCTAAACTCTTTACTTTGTAACTTCCAAACCTAAAAGGCATAGCAGACATTGACAATCTTAATCCCTTTGTCAGGTCATTTGGTTTCTTGGTTTCCTAACAGACTGTCCTCTTTCCTGCCCTGCTAATGGGGAGACTTTTGTTTTTGTTTTTTGTTTTTGTTTTCTGTTTTTCTTAATAAGTGAGGCCAAGTGCTGTGTGTAACTGTGAGGTGGGCAAAATTAGGATTCCTGAATCACTTCACTTTTTGTCGCTTTTCTCTTGAGAGGATGGTTAACATTGCAGATGAGCATAGTTAAAATTGCTTTTACTAGCCTTTAAAGCATTTCATAAATGAATTCATACTTAGATGTCATTGATCAACATAAATAGTATATCAGAGATGAAAGGCATCTGAGAGATGACCAAATCAAGTTCTTCACTACTCAAAGGAGAAAAGCATCCAGAAAAGGGATGAGGCATATTCAACTAGTGATGGAAATAGAAGAGGGTAGTATATTTTCTGCCTCTTAATTCCTCATTTTTTACACTAAACCTAACACTAGGTATATGACTAGGAAGATATGTGAGGTAAGGAGCAGAGGGCTTGGGGGAATAAGGACACTCCAAACTCATCATGTAGTCATCCTCCTCCAAGCTCTGAGAGCTTCTCTCACATGTTAATTCAAAGGCAGTAACAGAAGAACTAATGCTCCTGAAGATTTCTCAATTTGATCATCTGCAAAGTGGAGTGAACCTTTGCAGAGTCCTTCTGAAGAGGGCTGATCTGGGACTACACTAGGTTATATTCATTTGCTGTCACTCAGCAATAAAAAGTAAGTGCAACAATATAAATGAATCTTAAAAACATAATATGGAAAGAAAGCAGATAGACACAAAAGAATACCTCCTGTATGGTTTCATTATTATAAAACCTAGAACAGACAAATGAATATACTATGATTTTAAAAAGATCATTATGATCAGAAAGCACTTACCTGTTACAGGAAGGAGATAGGGATTGACTGGAAAGGGACATGAGAAAACTGTATGAAATATTATATATGGTTTGTATCTTGTTTTGGGGTGTAAATACATAGCTGTGTATAATTGTCAACAGTCCCTGAACTGAGCACTTAAAATCTCTGCATTTTATTGTATGTAAATTTAATTTT
Source organism: Macaca mulatta (assembly GCF_049350105.2). Taxonomy (NCBI): domain Eukaryota; kingdom Metazoa; phylum Chordata; class Mammalia; order Primates; family Cercopithecidae; genus Macaca; species Macaca mulatta. The sequence continues at coordinate 16,779,634 of NC_133412.1, forward strand.
TAAAATTATTAAGAGAAAAGTAAAAGAATAGAAAAAGATATACCATGAAAACAGCAATCATACAGAGTTGGGGCAGCTGTAGTAATATTAGATAAAATAGACTGTAAGACAAAAACTTACCAGAGATGAAGAGGGACATTTTGAAGTGATGACAATTTATTCCATAAGGAAGATGTAAAAGTATAACAAGTATACATGCACTTAATAACAAAATCCTAAAATACATAAAGCAACAACTGACGAAATTGAAGGGACGGATAGACAATTCAACAATAATAGTTGAGGACGGGAATACCTCACTTCCAATAATAAATAGAAAAACTGGCAGAAAACCAACAGAGATACAGAGACTTGAAAAACACTGTAAACCAAGTAGAACCAACACATGTCTATAGAAAATTCCACCCAACAGCAGCAGAAAATACATTCTTCTGAAGTGCAAATGGAACATTCTACAGAAATAGATGATGTGCTAGGCCATAAAATAAGCCACAATAGATTTTAAAAGACTGAAATCATGTAAATTAGGCTCTATGCCCACAGAGTTAGAAATCAATGACTAAAAGAAATGTGGGGAATATGCAAATATGTGGACATTAAGCAACACATTCATAAATAACAAACAGGTCAAGGGAAACAGCAGCACAAGGAAAGTTAGAAGGAACTTGAGATGAATGAAAATAAAAATACAGCATACTAAAAACCATGGAACGAAGTTAAAGCAGCATTAGAACTAAATTTATAGCAATAAATGCTTATTTCTTTTAAAAAATCTCAAATTAAGAATCTAACCTTTCAATTTATGAAACTAGAAAAGAACAAATGAAACTGAAAGCAACCAAAAAGGAGAAAATAAACATTTCAGTAGAAATAAATGAAATAAAGAATAAAAATACATAAAACAAAAGTTGGTTCTTGAACAAAACTGACAAATCTTTAGTGAAACTTTAGCAAAAAAGAGGGAGGATTCAAATTACTAACATCAGGCAAGAAAGAAGGAACTTGACTATGGACTTTAAAGAAAAAAAGAGTTCAAGGTGGATAAAATGTAAAAAAAAAAAAAACAAAACACTATTGCTAACAAATTAAATAAACTATATGATATGGACAAATCCCTAGAAAGACACAAATTATTGTAACTAACTCAAGAAATAGAAAATCTAAATAGGCCTATAACGGGTAAAAAGATTTAGTAAATAAAAACTTCCCACAAAAATTCAGGCCTAGATGGCTTCCACTGGTAAATTCTGCCAAATATTTAAAGAATAATTAATACCAATTGTTTATAAATGCTTTTAGAAAATAGAACCAAGGGGAACTCATTCTATGAGTCCACTATTACCCTGATACCAAAGCCAGACAAAAGCATCACGAGAAAAAGAAACTGCACACATTTATGCATCCCTATCCTCTATGAATATACATGCAAAACTCCAGGATGAATCCCGAAACAAATAAAGCACACCGCAACTAAGAAAGATTTCTTCCAAGTATTCAAGATTGGTTTAACATCTGAAAATCAATTTATATGATATACCACAACAATAAAGAAAAAAATCACAATTTTTTTTTTTTTTTTTTTTTTTTGTGACGGAGTCTCGCTGTGTCGCCCAGGCTGGAGTGCAGTGGCGCGATCTCAGCTCACTGCAAGCTCCGCCTCCCGGGTTCACGCCATTCTCCTGCCTCAGCCTCCCGAGTAGCTGGGACTACAGGCGCCCGCCACCGCGCCCGGCTAGTTTTTTGTATTTTTTTAGTAGAGACGGGGTTTCACCGTGTTAGCCAGGATGGTCTCGATCTCCTGACCTCGTGATCCGCCCGTCTCGGCCTCCCAAAGTGCTGGGATTACAGGCTTGAGCCACCGCGCCCGGCCAAAAATCACAATTATTTCAATAGATGCATAAGAAAAGGATAAACTCCAACACTCTTTCATGATTAAACAAAAAAAGAAAGAAGAAGAAAACACTTAACAAACTAGGAACAAAAAGTAACTTCCTCAACCTATCAGAAACTTACAACTAAGATCATACTAAATTGTAAAGAATCAAATGGTCTTCCTTCATTCTCAGACGTCAAAATATTCTATGTAGAAAATTCCAAGGTATCAACAACAACAACAACAAAAAGCTATTACAACTAATAAATGGGTTCATCAAGTTTGCTGGATACAAGATCAGTATAGAAAAATCAATTGTATTTCTATATACTAACAATGAAAAACCAAAATAAAATTAAGAAAACTATAATTAACATCAAAAGGAATAAAATTTTTAGGAATAAATTTAACAATATAAGTATAAAAGATATATGCTAAAAACTACAAAACACTGTTGAGTGATATTGAAAATTGAAATAATGGAAAAATACACCATGTTTATTAATTGGAGGATTTAATATCATTAAGATGGCAATACTTCCCATATTAATGTACAAACAATGCAATTCTTAACAAAAATCTGCTGGTATTTTCACAGAAATTCACAAGGTGACCCTAACATGCATATAAAAATGCAAGGGATCCAGAATCACTATAACAATCTTGAAAAAGAATAAAGTTGATGGATTCACACTTCCCAATTCCACAACGTACACAAAGCGACAGTGATCATAACGGTATGGTACTGGTATAAGGATAAACATATTAATCAACAGAATAGAATTAAGAGTCCACTAAATCCTCACATTTATGTTCAATTGATTTTCAGTAAATAGGCAAGACAATTCAATAGGTAAAGAATAATCTTTAATAAATAGTGCTGGACAACTGAATACCACATGCAAAAGAATGAATTTGCACCCCGACTTCACAATACCACAAAAATTAACTCCAAGTGTATTATAGATCTAAACGTAAGGGCTAAATTACAAAACTCGTCTCAAAAAAACTACAAAATTCAATCTTTATGATCTTGGATTAGGGAATGACTCTGCAGATTAGATACCTAAAGCACAGGTGATAAAAGATGACTATGTTAGATTTCATCAAAATTAAAAATTTTTCTGCTTCAAAGGATATTAAGTAAAAAGATAACTTACAGATTGAGAGAAAATTTTTGAAAATTGTATATTTAATAAGGAACTTACACACAAAATATATACAGAATTCTTACAACTCAATAAAGACAAACAGCCCATTTTTTTCCATGAGCAAATGACTTAAATAGAAATTTCTCCAAAGACGACATATGAATGGCCAATCAATAAGCACTTGAAAAGATATCAATATCAATAGCTATCAGGGAAATGCAAATCAAAATCACAAACCAAGGCAGAGTGCGAGATGCTCCATACCTTGAGAAGGTTAGAGGAAACTTGAAAGATCAGATGGCATTTTTAATGTAATCTACAAGTCATTCTTCAAATGATTTGATGATTACCTGAATATATACAATAAAAGTTGGAAATATTCATGGATAATATAAAATTGAGACAAAAAGGCCTAGAGAGAATGCAATGTCAAGATATATGTCATCAATTCCTGTACACTACAGTTAAATTTTGTTCTGAGTTTTCTGGTGCCAAGAAAATAGGAAGAGAGTGGGCAATACGGTAAGATACAAAGAAAGTTTTTATTTCATGACACTTAATTCTAAAAGAATAATCAGATGATATGAAGCCAATTTCTACAGATGTGGTCTCTGTCCTCCAAGAGCTCATAACTCAGAAAAACAAATATGCAAATGATTAAAATCAGTGAGGTAATTGCTATGAAGGACATATGTACAAGCTATACTGGAGGCATAAAAGATAGAGTTACCATTCAGATGTGGTGGAGTCATGCTCTGATGTGGTAACATATGAGATAGGTTGGGTAGGAAGGTAAGGCCAGTAGAGGGTGGGAGAATATTCCATGCTTCTGCAGAGATTAAAATTACCTAAGATGTTTGATAAACTGTAAGTGGTCTGATATGGCTGTGGTACTGGGTGTGAAGTTAAAATTAATGATAGCTGAGGGTGGCAGAAAAGCTGGGATCCTGCCATGTATAGCCTTTCATGTCATGCCAAGGACTTTGGACTTTAACCTGTAGGCAAGGGGAACCATTGATTGGCAAGCCCTGAGTAGAGAGTCTAGGCCTTATAATAGGAAGTTAGTTTCCAGAGATAATCTAAAGAATTCCTGCCTTTGGGTTTAATTCCAAAGGGTAGTAATCCACAATCTAGCAATCCATAACAGTGATTTGTATTGGAATTACTCTCCATATTGGAAGATACGGTTAATCCGGGATTATAGGATGTGTAAGCTGAAAGTAATTTCTATTGTAACTAGTATAGCTTTCTACTCAGCCCATGACATTCCTACCTGGTTCCAGTTCTTGCAATTCAAAGAGATCAGGTCAATGTCAGTGTTAACGTCTGGGTATGAAAATGGCAAGTACCCACGTATGAATTGGAACTGGGCTCACTGAAGAGAACATGTAATTGGAGTGGGAATAAAAGCATCCAACTATTATACTTGTGTGTGTACACATACACATGAGATATACTGATATAGATAGATGCCAGGTGTGCTGGTCACTTTGCAAATCTCATCACACTTTATCTTCATGACAATTCAGAAAGGTAAGTATTAATCCCACTTCACAGATCAAGGCTATTTTTACTTACAGAAGTTAACAGTGCTCTCTCACTGGCTGGATTGGCATGGATGCCTATTTTTCATATTATTTCTAATCCTCACCACTGAAAGCATTGGAATGACACTCCATGTATTTTTATCAGTAGAGAAATAAGAGAGACTATTCTCCCTAAATGGTAGATGTGATATCTCAAGCACAAAAGCTCGGGTGACTCACTCAACAAGTCCATAACAACTGTAGGACAGGAGCATTTCCTGACAGTTGACCCTGTATTCCTTCTGCTTAGTCATTTTTTTCTCATGTAAATACAAAGTCATACATTTGTGGGGGATCATATTGGCTTTGTTCCTTTTCCCATCTAGTTACCACAATAGACCCTTTCACTCTCCCCAGTGACACCATTCAACCTCTGCATAACCCTACAACAAATACCCACTTCACTACCAAAGCACATGGCCAGACCAGTGGTCTTTTCCTTTAAGGTTATATAGAATAATATTATTTCTCCATCAATTAACTCTGATTGGAACCATGATTATCACTAGTTTTATTCTTCAGGCTTGATAGAGTGCCAGCTATGTCCAACAAATGTAACAACAGTGGCTTCCAGCCAAGCGCAACTGAGGTTTTTATAAGAATAGATACTTCGTGTATTCTAATGACAAAAGCACATAAATGAGGACAAATATTCTGTCTGTGGCAGAGAGAAAATACTCTTGACTTTGAAGAGGTTCAAAGGCTCACACACAGAGAAAACTGAGTGCTCTGTCATGCTATCTGGACAAGGGACTCCCCCAGGCGGCTGGCATCCCGGCCTTAGAAAGATGTCTGGGCCCTCATCACTGAGGCCTTTGAAACCTTGCACAAGAAACCCCAGGGGTGTCTCTCCAGCCCGCTCCCCTGGAACTTCTCAGGTACCCATGACACAGCCAGATACCCAGCCAGTTGTCACCTACCATCTAGGACAGTCTCTTACTCCTACCTGTCCACGCATGCTCACTAAACTTGCCTTGCAGCAGAAGTATCAATGACTCTTTATTAAAATAGACAGGAAAAACAATAGTGTCTCATCTCACACCCACACTAGGAAAAAGTCCTCTGTCTTCCTCTCTCCCTTCCGGGCCCAGTCCCTCGAAGTCATCTCAGAGCTGCTGCCAGCAGCGTGTAAAATGCGAATCTGACTTTTTGACCCATCTGATTCAAAACTGAAGTTGGAGCACCTCTGGCAGCAGATTGAAGTCCAAACCCCTTCTAACAGCATTCAAGGGCCTTCACAACCTGATTTCAACAATATCCTGAACCGTTTTCCCACACACTGGAGCCCTGGGCCTTCCCGGGTAACTCACTGCCCCCTGAAGATGGTGCACATTTTCATTATATGTGATTTGTGTTACTATTCAATTTATCTAGAATACATCCCCCACCTCACCTCACTCACCTGACAAACTCCCAATCATTCTTTGAGAACCAGCTAAAATGTTCTCACCCCTCTAATGCTTTCCCTGACCATCCCAGGCCAAATTAACCAGTCCCTTCCTCCGTGACTGTCTATTGCACTTATACTGATTTTCCCAGCTCAACAGATGACAGAGCCAAGACTCAAACCCTGGTCTTCTGACTCCAAGGTCTTTACTTAACCCCTTGCCTACTATGCAATATTACTAATGGAATCATGCTTCAATTCTGAATCCTGAGTGGCAGGCCAGTTGTGGGTAGTCAGTAAACATACAGTGAACGAATGAACGAACGACAACCTGAAGAAACCTTCTACTATCCCCACCCCCTGCACGAGAGAGAGAGAGGAGAGAGAGGAGAGAGAGCAGAGAGAGAGAGAGAGAGAGAGAGAGAGAGAGAGAGAGAGAGAGGGGGAGAGAGAGAGAGAGAGAGGAGAGGAGAGGAGAGGAGAGGAGAGGAGAGGAAAGGGAGAGAGAGAGAGAGAGAGAGAGGAGAGAGAGAGAGAGAGAGGAGAGAGAGAGAGAGAGGGGAGAGAGAGAGGAGAGAGAGAGAGAGAGGGGAGAGGGGGGGGAGAGAGAGAGAGAGAGAGAGAGAGAGAGAGGAGAGAGAGAGAGAGAGGGGAGGGGGGGGAGAGAGAGAGAGAGAGAGAGAGAGAATTTATTCTTCAAACTGGAATTTGTAAAGGCAGCCTTGTTTCCCAGATGCATCCAACTCATCAGGTACTATATGAATTCTGTAACCATGCCCCAATTTTGGTATACTGCAACTATGCATCATGTAATCATGTAGGTGCTCCAGTGATGCTTATCATGCTCATCTGGCCATGGATAAAGGAGAAAAGAGAAAGAAGTTCCCTTTCAGCTCCCTAACACACCTCTTAATACAGCCTCTAAGCCTTTGAGTCCTCCAGGAGCCAGCAGCCAAGTCCAAACTGAAAGCATCACATGTTGTTTTGGAGAAAGAAGCCAGGGTGTCCACAGTAATATAAATACAGAGACAGATAGGACAAGCAGGCCCTATGGAGAGAGGCCAAGCCTGAGAAAGTCAAAGGGCTTTGAGCTCTGAATCTACGCCCTGTCACAGAAAAAAAAAAAAAAGAAGATAAAAGAGAAAGAAAAAATAAACTTCATTTTTCCTTTTCACAAAAAAGTCTCTTCTAGAAGCAGCAAATAAAATCTCCCCAACTCACTGGGTGCTGAGTAGAGTGTTAAGACACTAGCCCCTGAAGGAAGAATGAATAAGCAATTCAAAGTGGGCTTTTCTGCCCTAGGCTGAATCTGAAATCATCCATTTTGCCAGCAGTATTCTGTCTGCCAACCTACCTGCAAAGAAAGGGGCCATTTAAACTTCACATCCACCCGAGATGGCTGTTGTACAAAACACACACTCACGGGCTCCCCTCAAAGCCTGGTAAGGAAGAAGGAAGAAGGAAAAAGCAAAGGAAATATTCTGGCAGCTCCTAGACTTCAGGAATTCCATAAGCAAAGCCACTGCCAACATCTATTTGACAGGATGTATAGAGAGTTCATAAAGTAAGTGTTTACAGAAATTCCAAAATGTTTTCAACTATCTCATGGTTTTTGAACATCACTGGAATCTAGTCTACTGGAGAATGCTATGGTAGAGTCTTTGGCTATTGTTACTCGTACCTTCATGTATGAAATGACCGCTCCTAAAAACCACGAATTAGAAGGCTAATTTGTTTAAAGCAATACTGTTGTCCACGATGGAAGAAGGATGCTAACCCACAGAGAGAATGATGCTGCCCGTGGAACAGAGTCAGAGCTGGCTTTTATGGAACCTATTGTCACTTTGATTATACACTGTCTAGGACAGGACTGAGGTCCACATAACACCAAGCATACCACAAATACGTAAGTTTGCTGTTGAGTTTGTTTCTTTTTATTGTTTAAGAAAAAAGAATGCTGGTGCTTGACTTGTTCTTTCACACCCAGAACACACTACACATCAGAGATGTGCTGATGCCTTATTTTTTTATGTAACAAGAAAAAGTGGCATACAGGGAAACAGAGGTCAAATGAATCATTAAGGTAGCCTAAAGGAAAATTGTGTCCCCTGCTCTAGTATCACAACCCCAATGAGAACTGCAGACATTTGCCCTCTTGAGTTTCTCAGGTTGGTAGGCAGAAATTACATTATTTTCCTGAATATTCCTACTGTAAACTAGTCATGGTACTTCCTGCTGGGGGTGCAAAGATGAATAAGAAATGCCGCCAGGCGCGGTGGCTCAAGCCTGTAATCCCAGCACTTTGGGAGGCCGAGATGGGCGGATCACGAGGTCAGGAGATCAAGACCATCCTGGTTAACACGGTGAAACCCCATCTCTACTAAAAAATACAAAAAACTAGCCGGGCGTGGTGGTGGGCGCCTGTAGTCCCAGCTACTCGGGAGGCTGAGGCAGGAGAAAGCATAAACCCGGGAGGTGGAGCTTGCAGTGAGCTGAGATCCAGTCACTGCACTCCAGCCTGGGCGACAGAGCGAGACTCCGTCTCAAAAAAAAAAAAAAAAAAGAAATGTCTTCTAATCTTAAGGGATTCGTTAGGTAAAGTTCATCCAGGTGACCAGCTACTCCCCTCATTTTGGCCCCAAGGATTCCTGCCTTCTGTGCATTTTTCTCCACCCTTACATGACTTGATCTGGCACCACCTTGTTAATGCTTCCTTGGATCTATAAACCTGACCTCTCCCAGGAGGATTTGCATAAATCCAAACACCTACAGGTGGATGTCTTTCCATTGCTTCAAGCATGAACTGAGTCAGGCACCTTCCTTTGTCCGATTTCCACCCATCCAAATGGGCTTCCTTCCCGGCAGCTCCCTCCCTGCCATACCAGCTCCACTCTTCTAGTCTCCTACTTTTTACTCCTACTTCTCCTTCAGCCTTTTATTTCTATCCTGTCACCAAGTCCTAGCATCTGTCCCATCAGCAATTTTTAGGTCTATTTCAACCTAAATCTATGCCTTATTAATTCAAAAAGAAGAAATTGGCCTCTTTGCCCCTTCCAACTCCTTTTTGCATAACTTTGGAAACTATGTTTTTCTAAAAGCATTCATCATTATTTTCCTATTTATGAAACTTGATGGCTCTCTCTTTTGTCTGTCTTGTCAAACATACACTCTTCCAAAATCCTCTATGGCCTAACCTTTCTCTGGCTCTATAATGGTATTTCAACCAATCCCTATCATCCTAGTCTATTCCAGTCAGGCTCTTACCATCTCAATGCCTTTGTTCAAACTGTCCTCCACCTCACCAAATCACAGCCATTGTCCAGGAACATGATTCATTTAGTCAAGTATTCAGCAACAATCCACGAGATAAGAATAAGACACACTATTCTGGACAGCAGGACACAACAGAGAGCACGACAGGCCCATTTCTTGCCCTCAGGAGGCTTACATCTAGTGCTGCAACAATTAGCCCACCTCCCAAGAAAAACTTTGATCCTTTCCTCATGCTTTATATTTTGAAAACCTGGTAGATGAAAAGTTTCTTTTAAAAAAAGAAAAACATTTTTAACAAGCAAAAGCAATTAAAGTAATGTATTTAAATTTAATGTAAAGTATGTAAATTGAATGAATATTTATGTAAATATGCATGTAAATTTAAAACATTTTCTAATCTGGTTGGAAATGGATTTCCAAAAATAGGTAACATAAAAGAAACAATAGAATGTTAAACTTCCTTATAGCATCATCACCCCCCCCCAGGAAGCTTTATAAAACAAAATTATTTTTAAAATTCACCCATTACGGAATTTTCCCTCTTTGAATATCCATGGTCCTTCGTCCAGTGCTTAGTTACCCTCTTGTTTTGTGTATGATCGCTTATTGCCCTGTGGACACATAGGCTCTAAATAGAGACACACAGCTTGGCTCTGTGCTTCTTGTGTAGCCCTGACAATAATAAAGCAACGAGTGAGCTTCACAAATATGCCACAGTGGATATTATGTTCACACTTAAAAACAGACCTGTATAATTTAAAACTCAACCTCAGTACTCCAAAAACCCAGTATGGCAGGCTTGAACTTCAACATCCATCAACATTTTCAACTAGAAGAAAATCAGACGCTGTTTAGCCCTCTCTTCAGCCTTTCCTGCCCACAGCCAAGAGGACAGGCAAAAAGAACGTGGTAAAAAAGCTAAGGGCAATTCACATATGAAGTAGATTACAGAGTCCTTTGTTTCTACCTCTAACTTTTTATCATGCAGGCCTGAAATAAACTTGTCACCAGACGTCATGTGGACTCTTGGACCTAAAACCTCCAGAAGTTTTTGACATGACTCAGTTTCTGACACAACTATTTTTAGTGAAATAACATTGCTTCTGCTTCTGTGACATTTCCCAGAACAACAGTTAATCTGAAATCAGACAGAGGGAATTTTATTTTGATCTAAACTTTCGCTCAATGAGAGAGTCAGGGAAAGCCATATCCTGTGTGTTCAAGTCCCGTAATAAAAGCTGTGTGATTTAAATGGAGTCAGGTCACACTGTTCTTCTTTGGGACGGCAGCTCACCTAGATTGGAAAATAGGGACCAAAAAAGATAAACCTGGCTTGGTCCCTAACTGCTAATGTGATCTCTAGGAACTGAAAAACCACATGACCCACCCTAACTGAAGCAGAAGATTACAAAAAGCAGGTCTCACCTTGACCATTGCCTCCGTTTCTGATCCTTTCCCAAAGCTGCCGAGTGCATTCTGGAAGGGCCACTTAAACCCTCTAAGCGAAAGTCAAAATAGAATGGAAAATTCTGGGAACTCTGACTACGCAACACCTTGTTGTCATTCAAATTCTCTTTTAAAAAAAAATGTATTGCTGCTGTTTAGTCATTTGTATACCTGTACTGTTACAACTAGCATGTCTGTCCACTGTTGAATAAGCCATAGCGCAAACAGTCTCAAACACCTCACCGACAGTCCAAAATGTTCATCATGTGGCTTAACACATGTTAACTACAACCTGGAGATATAGTTCCAATATCAGTATAATTAAATAGTAAAATAATTATGCTGTCTTTCCCCAGTCACGTCTGCACTGTTGTTTCTAAATGTATCCACAGGTTGCCAGTAATGATGTCTCTGGTGATCTGGCTCAGAAGGCTGAGCTGAGCTGATGAGTGATCACTTAGAAATACTGAATCAGGCAATGGAAACTCTGAATCGGTGGGCTCTGGAGAAGGAACTGAGGGTGAGGTGACTCAGGGCCAGAGGGCTATTACGGACTATGGACAAGCTGAAGGCATGGGAAGCCTGACCAGTAGAAACAGGAAAATGAACTTGGTGCACAGAGAAAAGCAGGGACGTCATGAATGAAAGACCACGGACCCTCTGTTCTAGTCCATGGGGCCAGGCTGTATTCCACTGCCTACTCCTGGATTCCCCAAAGAATGCTTTGTGTCCTTATAACAAATCCACCTTTCCATGGACAACAATGAGTGTGTCTCTGTGTCTTCAAACCTGAGAACTAAAACCAAAAAACGTCACTTATGATGCTGTGGAAGCGACTTCTACCCCTTTGTACGCATGGAGATGTTTCCCAAATCTACACGATGATAGAAGTAACTTGCTGCGTTAAAACATATAGATTGCCAGGCTCCTTCTCTGTAGATTGAGTCCAAAGTTCTGACTTAGGCCCCGAGAAGATATTTGTATTCTTACATTCAGGCAAGTTTGGGCCACACTCATTGAAGTGAATTCTGAGATCCTTTCAATTGCAGAGTCAACAAATACAAACTAATCATTCCTCCACACATAGCAGTAGTTTAAGTGCACAGATGTAGAATCAAAGACATAGTTCTTGTCCTCAAAAAATAAAAAAAAGCTTTTTTCTGGAATACACTAGACTAGGCCAATCAATGTGTTTAGAAACTGAGGAACAAAGCTGAAATATGTGTGCATGTGTGTGCGTGTTGATCTAATTTTAGAGATTAGCACTAAAAAAACATTTGAACTATGTCTGCATTATATATCATTGAATCCTTATAACCTGTAAACATATGGGCTCTACCTCCCCAATATACAGAGCTGAACATTACATAGTTCATGTTATAGGGAGGGGTATAGTCTATTTGAAAAAGACCAAGAAAACATTGCAAATATGATCAGAAAAAGCATTTGAAAGTGAAGATTCCATGACAGTAGTGCAGAGCTTAACTAATTAGCTAATTAATTAATGTGAACTCTGCAAAGTTGCTATGAAAATACTAAATTTGAATTTCAGAGACAGTGTGACCCAAATTTACAAGAAATGCCTTATGGGATTTTGGAGGAATAGACATAAGTCTCAGGTAGATTGCTTTGCCTCAGCTTCTAGTTCTCATAAAAACTATAAATAATTCCATGATTTCTCCTTAGAGAGCTCTCTCTTCTGACACTAACTTAACCTCCTACTTAGAAGATAAACCTTCAGCCCCCAGAAACCCGGAGACAGACGACGCTCCAACACAAGTAAGAGCTTACTACTTGAGTCAGACAGATATAGGCTTAAATCCATCAGTTCTTTAGTCCTATTAATTGTGTGACTGACCTTGGTGGGCAAGGTCCATTTCCTCTGAGTCAGTTTTTTAATCTATAAAATGAGATTAAAACCAGCTACCTCTTAGAAGTACTGTGAGAATTAAATCGGATAATATATGGACAGCACTTAACACAGCATCTGGCACATAATCAAACCTTAATAAATGGTGTCTATATGCACATTTAGAAGATTGTTCTGGAAGGGCCCATGGTGATCAATCAACCCAACCCTCGCATTGTGCAGATGAAGCAGCTGAGGCACTAGGACAATCAATTGCCAACTACACAGATGGGCAGGATCTGGGAAACAGCCCAGTCTTGGGCTGTCCAGTGAGTGTTCTAAAACAACCATTCAATTATATTTGTTTGATACCACCTTAACTCCAACAGAAAGTGAATTATAATTACATTCTTTTAAGGTATTCCCTGGAAATTGATTAAAGCTTGTCACATTTTTGCAGGAACCGTTTTCCAGAATATTCTCAGCTTTACATGTTGGGAATAGGACTGCAGGTAAGTTCTCTGTGAAAACCTTTTGGTAAATTAAATCTGCTTTTAAAAACCAGGCTAAAAATAACATTTAAATGCAGGTGACAGGAGAGAGAATTGACTTGGTGGTGGGGTTGGTAGTTACTTGAGTCAATGTGGTCAGAGGAGAGCTTACTAGAAAAGTGACGCTTGGGCTGAGGTCTTCATGGTGTGAAGGAAGCAGCCAAGCAAACACATGGGTTGACGGAAGTGTGAGCGCAAAGTCTATGAGGTTAGAAGAGCATGGTGTACTCCACAAATTGGAAAGTATTTCAATATGACCAGATGATACCGGAAAACACAGCAAAGTGGTTGGCAGGTGTGGTCCAATGCCACTATAATGTATGAAAACAGTTTGACATAGTGGCCACACGTATCTTTGTTGAATAAACAACAGCTATCATTAAGTATACCTTTGGAGGGCTAAGCCAGTGTTTCTAAATCAGACACTACTCCCAGCAGACAATAGGCCCTCAATAAAGGGTAGTTGTTACTAGACAATAAAAGTAATTAGTGTAAAAATTTTAACACAGTGCTTGGCACATAGTAAGCATTCAAAAGCACTTTTTTTAAAAGGCAAAGTATCATTATTAATATAATTATGTAAGACATTAATGTAGCAAAGGTTTAACAGATATTTATACGTTCGTTCAACGAAAAAGCAAACACTCAACATAGTATCCAGCAGACGGAGCAGCGGAAAATCTAAGTATTATCTGGCCTATCTCTAACAATTATTGAGTGTTTCTATAGTGGTAAGAAGATTTTTTTTTTGTAAAAATAGCAGCTACTATCTAATGAGGAATTATGAGCAGTAAGACCAGAATATGACCTGAATATAGTGTGAATAAAGTTTGTGCTTTTTATTTCATGCTAATGGCCAAATCTAACATTTCTCTCTTTTTTTTAATTTTTAGAATTTTCATTGAGATTTTTTTGATACGAATTTATGGGATACGTGTGAAATTGTTACATGTATATAATGTGTAGTGATCAAGACAGGGTATTTAGGGCATTCATCTCCCAAGTACAACACATTTTTGTTTAACTATAGTAGTCGCCCTACTCTGTTATTAAACATCTAATTTATTCCTTCTATCTCGCCATATGTTTATACCCTTCAACCCACTTCTCTTCATCCTCCCCCAACCCCTCACACCCACCCTTCCTGGTATCTGTTCTCTATCTTTCCACTCTCAACGCCCAGGTGACCAGAATTTTTACTAAGAATGTGATGTTTGTCTTTTTGCTCCTGGCTTATTCCACTTAATGACCTCCAGTTCCATCCAAGTTGATGAAAATAACATGGTTTCATTAGTCATCCACCCTTCATTTTTTATTAATTGGGAAACATTGCTGGCAAATCACTACACTGAACCCCATTCTTCAAGACACACCTCAGCTAAGCTCAGACAAAGAGGAACACGGGGAGGGAAACTATGGCTAGTGGAATAGCCACGAAGTGCTACCCCATGATCCCTGCCACCTCTCTTAATGTTCGCAACTTTTGAAGGCAGGTATTATTGCCACGTGTTATACCTGAGGAAGCCAGCACCCAGAGACATGAAATAACTTGCCTGGAATCACACGATTAGCAGGTGACAGGGCAAGAATTTGAGGCTGAGCCTTTTGTCTGCTCCAGGTCAGCACCCTGAAAGCCAATCACAGGCTGTGGCACACAGAGGCTCTTAAGGCACCAGCCTCCTATTTCTCACCCAGGAGCCCGGCTGCCAGAGACCACACAGCAAGAGAGAAAGCTTGCTCCTTCTGGTGCCATCAAAAGACAAATCCAGCACATTTTCAAATTCCACGCTGCATGGTGACAACATTTTCATGACCTTAGCCCTATAGTATTTCAAGGACTCCCCTTCCTCTGCAGAAAACATAGATACTGAACTTCCAAATGCCTCCCTCAAGAGGAAAATAAACCTCTTGCTCTCGTTTCTTCCAAAAGAAGCTCCATTTCTTTTGGGAGAAAATAATCAATCTCTTCCATCGAAAGAATGGATTTAACCCATATCCTTTGCCTTTTTCAGGTTTTCTTTTGCTTAGACTTTCTCCCAAGCAAAAGCCACAGAACATGCTCTCCCCAAGGTACCCTCAAGGTGTCCTAAACACTATTTCTTCTCCAGCTGGGCTGGAGGTAGCTCCATCCAGCAGACCCTGCCCCGGCAGAGGTAAGCCAGAGATCTCTCACCTAATGAAAGGATAATCCAGCAGCTCCTACAACATCACTTGAGTCTGGATGGAGAGAAGACAGGAAACACAGGATTCCAAAATTATAGCATGAGGCTTTTATTCCAGAGTCCCCCTCACAAGCATGGATGCCTATTTGGGTAGACGTGGTGGTCATCAGAGAAGAGTCAGAAAGCTCAGACCCCTTGGGGGCGGGAAAAGCAAAGAGACACAATAAGCCTGGCAAGACCTTGTGTCTCAGCCTAGAATATTTTATTTTCACTCGGTCTCATGAACAGATTTAGAAATACCATTTGCAGCTCTCCTGCAAGGTTTCTCAAAGGTCCTTGGAGTTGTCTGGGGACAAAAATGCCAATTTTATATATAAAGAAACTGAAGCCAATAAGAAGGTGACTAGCTGAGGGATTTTTGGAAATGTCTTTGGGAAACTGGGAAAGAACCTCTATTGGTCTCCACATCATTTTCTCTCAAGTCAGGAACTTGGATGGGCAGCTCAGGACTGCCACCTAAGCTTCAGTTTACTCACCTGTAAAATAAAGCTACTGATAATACCTACCTCACAAGGATATTGTTAGGATTAAATGAGACGACCTTGGTAAAAGGGCGTGGCAGTCAGGATCCCATCTGGAGACAGAAAGCACACAGCAATATGAACTGCAAAGGTTTATCACAAAGAACTATTAATGGGAAGTTAGCTAAGAAAAGGGAATTTTAAAAAGACCTCTAAAGAATACCCTAGATCTGAGAGAAAGAACCCAAGAAACAAACTTGGAAGGGGAGACCCTGCTCCCTAGGCTGGGATTCAGACCTCCTTGAAGAAGGCATGACTGCAGCACATGGATGGCAGGGAAACCGTCGGCCAGAACGGGTCAGCAGGCAGCAGGGCAGCAAAGCACAAGGAGGAAACCTCGCCTCCTGCTGAGAGGCTGCCTGTCAGGGAACCACACACCTGTACTGGCAAGCTGGGATGAGCACCAGTGGGGGTCCATGCATTGCTGGCCACTGCACGCCTCGGGAGCAAGCCAAAAGCAGCACATCAGAACCAGAGATACGGTGCCCCAGGGTCCCTCCAATGCTCTGCCAGCTGGCAGTGGAGAAATGTTCCAATATGACAAGCAAGGCCACGAACACTGGATTTGGAGCTGAGCAGTAATAAGCTGATAACTGGCACACTGGCCTCATTATCATACATCCCCTATAGAGTCATATTGCCAGAGGATGTGGGCAGTGGGGATGCAGCGTGAGTGCAACTGCTATCTACCTAAACTCTGAACTGGGCTTATCTTCCAAACTTGCAGATGGGCACACACAGTTCGGGAAACAGCATTGAGTGCTACTAGAAAGCTGTGACCTCCTGCTCTACACGCCAGGATCTGTGAGGCTCGCTCTCTGCTAAGCTGTACGCTCAGGGAAAGCCTCCACAACCATTTGAGTCACTAGTTGTTCTTTCATAGGACCCACCCAAATCCAGAGCTGTGTAAGTAACATTGATCATAGACACGGGAGAGCACTGGCAAAAACAAAAATAAAAATAAAATAAATCAGCTAGAATGCAATCTACTTCTGACCCCCATCTTCCTACCCAAGAGTCTCTTGTAGCCACTGTGGATAGCACAGGAAGAGGAGGAGGGGCAACTTGGCACCATCATTCCTGAACACAAGGCAATAGACACTGACTTGCCTTGCAACTAGGGGGATTTGAATCAGTCCTAAAGAAAAATGTCCACAACTGGGTGAGAATCACACTGGGTTTGGTAACACCTGCAAAAAGCTGCAAAGCCTTCTTTTTAAAAGAAGATGCTTTCTGATGACTCCAGCCTCATCCAGCTTGTGAGTAGGAGTTTGGCTGGGATCACTGCTTGAGGTACTTTCCTGCTGCCAGCTCCTACGAGGAGGTCACAATGTGTGCCATAGCTCAGGATAAAACAGAAAGAGGGGCTGTGGCGGGAAGACCTCTGAGGGCCTCATTTCCCTTTCCAGCACGTGCCAAGGACAGTCCCCCACAGCAGCCCCAGGGGTCCTTAGCGGGAAGCTGTTCCAGGCCACATGGGAGACAGCAATAACCCACCATTGTTGGATAAACAGTCCAGGACAAAATAACTGAGAAATGATGACATTCTGAAATAAAGCAGCAGTTCTTGTGTCCAGGAATTTCTCTTTGAGGAAGAAAACAAGGGGCCTCCTACTTGGCTGTGTGACTGGCAGGGGAGAAAGAGCATATTTCAGCTCAGTATGTATAGCTGTGCTCCAGGCTGGGCTGGGCTGCAACAGTTTTTCCATCTACATTTTTGAGGAGCTTCCAATTTCTTCTGAATAAACATTTTCCAAATAATCCTGCCTGAAAACTGTCCCTCATCAACTTAGGACATGCTTTTCTTTCTCAAGGTGATGCTACCAGGGAGCTGCCAAGACCCGTAGTACCCAACTAGCCTGGAAGAACTTGTCTGAAAACTTTGGTGGAGCTTTTCAGAATCACAAGGCTCTAGAACAAGGTGGGGTGGATCTCCCAGAGCTTGTACCTTGTACTTAAAAAATGAACGTTCCAACCGGCTTATTTTCCAAATGAGGCATCCAGGGCTCAACTTGGTAATGAACTTGTCTGAGAACACACTGTCAGCTAACCGTAAGTAGTGAATGTGACATTTCTCTCTCCCTTACCTTGCCCTGGGACTTCCTCCAACCCCATATTCCAGATACCTTAAAGTATCCAGAGATGAGTGTCCAGATAATCTTGGTTTTTTTGTATGTCTGTTCTGAGTCCAACCAGTCATGAAAAATGACTTCAGTTGAATAGGACCCCGTAGGAGTAGCAGTTAAGGCTATGGCTAGATTTAGGGCAAGGGCTAGGGTTTGAGCTAGGATGGAGTTTAGGAGAATAATCCAAACATAAAGTAGCATCCTCCCTAAATGTATCTCAGTTTCCATTTTCATCTGATCTGTCCTAGGTTCTTGAATATTAATAATATGAACCAAATTAGCAGATAGACACATAAACTGACCAGTTTTAGAAGCGAAAGTATATAGCTTGGTTACTCTACAGTATCATGGTACTAAAACCACTGTGTATCTATTATCAATTACTATGTAACGAACTACCCCCAGCGTGCTTAAAATGCAACCATTTTATTGCATAAACGTCTTGAAGGTTAGGAATTTGGGCCACGCTCAACAGGAACAGCTCATCTGTGTTGCACATGGTGTTGGCCGAGGCAACTCAGCTGGGGCTGAAGAATCTAAGAAGGTCTCACTCGCACGCCTGGGCCTTGGCGCTGGCTGTTAACTGTAGCGCCTCTCTCTCCACGTGGCCTCCCCCGCCAGCAGAATTGCCTGGACTTCTGTACATGATGGTCGGGATCCAAGAGGGAAAGTGGAGGATGCAAGGCCTCTTTAAGGTCTGGGCACGGAAGCCCCAGAACCTCACTTCCATCACATTCTATTGGACAAAGCAAGTCCCAAGACAAGCTGGAATCAATGTGGGGAGAGAGGCTCTACCACTTAACAGGAGAACAGCAAAGTTATGTTGCAAGGGTTATGGACACAGAGAGGGAAAACTCTGGAGCAGACCAGGGAAGACTTTGGAGTGGACCAATTTTTATCATTGTCTCCATAACGCTTGTCACAGGGAAGGATAGTCTATATAACAGGGAGAGAAGAGGGACCCGGTGTGGTGTGAGATCTGGGTCTACTCTCTGCCCTTTGCTATCAAGTCTCAGGCAAGTCACCTCTGGAGCTCCCTATAATAGCATAGGAACTTTCTTCTAAAATAGGGATATGGTGGCTTAGCTGGAAAGAACAAATAAGATACATGAAATAAAAGCACGTTGAAAACTGTGGGCTTTAGTGCAATTCTAAAAATGTTTAATCTATATATTAACACTATTACCTTATTTATACCTTTCCTCTAACAAGCATTCAAGGCAAATGGTGGCTGGCTGGCACAGGGGCATTAGACAGTCTTGAAAAGAGCTGTCCTGTCCCCCAATCTGAGGCTGCAAACCCAGCTTCACACTTTCTAACATGGTAAATCCCTCACCTTTCCTGACTTTCAGTGTCTTCATCGGTAAAATTACATTTTTGTGAGGAATAGCGTTTTTGTAACTTTGATTTTTATAAAGATTATCCCCAAATTCCCCAATCAATACTAAACTTATTTTAATCACCACTGTTGTTCAAACGTTCAGATTGTGACTGAAAGAAATCTGAAACTCACAACTTGAACAGTCAAAATTCCTAGAAAAGTACCAGTTTAACCTCTGCAAGAACGGCTTTTTAGACTTAGATTTTGTGAAACAAAACCAAAACTAGAACCTTTTGTGATTGGGAGTGTGAGAAGTTCCATCTCAAGCAGTAGCCACCTCCCTTTGGCCTCGGGCTGCAGGGTCACCACTGCGGCCAGGGAGTGTCTTCTTTGGGCCTACGAGTTGGGCAGGGACACAGACACCATGCTTTATGTAACTTATCTCACCCCAGGAGCTGGTCTTCCCGCCAGCGCCCAGCACTCACAGGGGCCACAGAATCATATCTAGGTATTTAAGCCCAGGTCTGGCAACTCAGGAAAGATGAAATGGAGAGTTCTGCCCCCACCCACCACTCCACAAATGCTTGACCTGGGTGTAGCTGCTCTGCTGTGCTTTGGTGCAGTTTGCTGATACTCAGTCAGGTTGAAGCAGTCTTCCCAGTTCACACTGTGCTCAAATCCCGCCCCTCCTCCAGCCCCGTTCTCTTGCCGCTGCTTGGACCTGGCCTCAGGGCTCATGACCAGCACTGGATTTGGCTGCTCACACAAATTGGTGTGGACAGCCCTGAGGATCGGGGTCCTGGGAAAGGGAAAGAGGGCGAGGAGATGACTCATGAAAAAGGAGGGCTCCCGATATGCTTGGCGTCCTCCAGCCAAGCACAGCCTAATCCTGAACGGAACTGAGGGGATGGACTCTTGAGACAAAGCAGGCCCCAGATGTAGGCAGTTTTTCTCCTGATCTATACTTGAGGATTCTTTAGAAAGCTCACTTTGAAGTTGAGCAGTAGAAAGCCAGAAACTATCACGGTTTCTGAAAAGAGCAATAGGAGTGTGTAATTGATACTTTCATTTAAGCTGTGATGAGTTAATGTTAGTTATCCAGCCTGGGCGTACAATCACCTGGGGAGTTTTTTTTTGTTTAACTTCATGCCTAGACTTCATCAGTTTAATTGGTCTGGAGTGTTAAGTACTGCAGGTGATTCTGATAGGCATCAGGACTGCGAGTTCTAAGAGGGAGTGAGCCTAGAGCCAAGATTCTCAAATCTCAGCATGCCTTAGAATCACGTGCAGGAGCTGGCTGGAGCACAGATCGCTGAGCCCTACCCTCTGAATTTCTGATTCAGTAGATTTGTGGTAGTGCCGAGAATCTGCGGTTCTGACAAGTTCCCAGGTGATGCTGATTGATGCTGATCAGAACCCACACCAGAGCCAGAAAACAACTTCATGCTGCCAGGTGGAGGCTTTGAGTTCTGGCCTGGGGGTATAGCAGTGCTAATGAGGGCAGCAGATACATCTGAGGCATTTTAGAGGCAGGACACGTGGCTCTCCAGGTATTGGTTTGCACGGTTAGTCAGCAAAGGCAGCTGGTGTGAGAATAGGCTTGCTGATGTGGCTTTGAGCCTCATCTGCACAGAGACAGAACATTTTGGAGATGGTGTATGTCTCTGTTTTGATTTCATACAGCTAGAGGTCAGATTTCTTTGCCTTGCATTCCAAACTACTATTGAGTAGAATTCTTAATATAAATCAATGCCATCCAAATGGTGAACTCAATTTACAATGCTTTGGGAACATTTGCCACTCTTTTCTAAAAACACATTCTGAGTTTTTCCAGATCTGGGTGAAACTTTCCTCCCACTTGCAAACTTTCATCCTATGTTATTCAGCCCGCTTAAGTTTCTCTTGCCAGTGTCCAAACTCAAAAGGAGACTACAGAGTATCATCTCTGAAAGAAACATAGGTAAGCATCAAGGTACCTTTTGATGTGAATTGTGAAGAATTCCAGTAAAAGCACACAGTAGGAGAAGCTGGCTCATGTCCTCACAAGTATACGGTTCTTGCTGAGATAAGCTATGACTAGGGAATTCCTATTTGGGAAAAAGAATGTTCCTTTGAGGCAATTTAGCTACTCCTTCCTCAGAGAAAGTGTAAGCTAAGTAACCACCCTCGAGAAGGTAATATAAATAAGATAGTAAAAGCATTAGCTTTATCCAGTACAGGGCCCTTACAAGTCCAATCCAGTTAGCACATGTTTAAGGCAAGCAAAAATTTTCAATAATGAGTCATGATGATTTAACAAGATAGAGTGTCATTCAGCCAGCCATTTGGGTCACACAGTGACACCAGATAGGTGATAGAGGGGTGGGGAAAGACAGCTCTGGAGCCTACCTGGCAAAAAATCCACACAGATAAGAGGCTGTATTAGTCCGTTCTCACACTACTATAAAGAACTGCCCAAGACCGGGCAATTTATAAGGCAAAAAGGTTTAACCGACTCACAGTTCCGCATGGCTGGGGAGTTCTCAGGATACTTACAACCATGGTAGAAGGCAAAGGGGAAGCAAGACGCCTTCTTCACAAGGCAGCAGAAGCAAGTAATACAAGCAGGGGAAATGCCGGATACTTGAAAAACCATGAGATCTCGTGAGAACTCCCTCATTATCACGAGAACAGCACAGGGGAAACTGCCCCCATGATCACTTCCCTCCCTCAACAGGTGGGGATTATAATTCGAGATGAGATTTGAGTGGGGACACAGAGCCAAACCATTATCAGAGAGAAATGGGGCACATTCCCCAGGTTGGCCTACTCGGCTGCTTTCAAACATACTGGCAATGAGCTGAGAAAGCCCTGAGCATAGGACCTTAAGGATTTGTCTCTCATTGTCAACATTCATGCTTTGTGGGGTCCAAATGGCAAGCAAGCGTGGCTCCCCAAAAGAGCCAGGTTTGGGGTGCTCTGATTGTGGGTACATTCATTCATTCACTCATTAGTTCATTCTACAGGCATCACTTTACTGCCCATTACATGCCAGGCCGTGTCTAGGCAGGGGTGTGACAGAGACAAGTTAAATGTCAGTGGTTCTTGTCCTCAGGGAAGTCAGAGTCCAGAAACCAGAAGAGATGACTGACCATTTGGTGGGCCTGCAATAAAGGCAGATCACTGCATTAACAGCTGAAAAAGTGCCACTAGGTTTATCAAAATGGAAGTTCAAAAATAAATACATAAAAAGTTGGCCCCTCGGTCTGGCTGGCAGACATCAACCTATTGTCAGCAGGCAAGAATGAAGAAAAATCAGCTAATTTTACTTTTTGATTGCCCAAATTAAATATAAGTGGGAAAGAAAACTTGCCACAAAAGCATCTAAAAATCTTGCATTTAAAAAATAGTCTGTAATTAATTAGACCACGGTCCCCCCAGAAATTGATTGTACTAAATAACGAAACATGTGTCTGTCATGGTCTCAATTCAGAAAAGTAGGCCTGGTGCAGTAGAAAACTGTGAGTTCAGGGAAGTGGGCAGAGAACTTCAAGTAATCAGTAATTGCTAATATTTCCCGGGGGTTTACTATGTACCTGGTACTATTCTAAGCAGTATTCTACATCGCAACTCATTAATCTTCGCAACTGCCATATAAAATGGTACTGCTACCAGCCTCATTTTACAGAGGAAGAAACAGGCACAGAAAGGCTAGGTAACATGCTGATGGTCACACAGTTCATGGCAGAGCTGTGGACTGAACTGAGTCTGTGCAAAGGGCCCCGGTAGCCTGGCTTTCCCTGTAGCTCCAAAGGGGGACGTCTGTGATTTTGGCAGCATAAACTGGTGATGTAGCAGGAATTTTAGACCAGAAAGCCTGAACTTGGATCCTGATCCTACCACTCAGTGGTGTGTGATTTTGGTAAGTTATTTAACTTCTCGAGTCACTGTGTCCTCATTTGTCAAAAAGTACTAGCGATCACTTTTAAGATTGTTGTGAGGATTAAATGAGATAAAAATGAAATCTACACGGAATTCCTTGCCTCGGAGAGAGCAGTTTTCCCTGACTATGATGTTCATTCCATACCTGTGAGTTTCAATTACAGTTCATCCAAGAAGTCACACGTTATCCAGAGATGCTTCAAAGCTGTGACGATTCACAAATTAGCATGTCTGATTCATCTGCATCCCATGGTAAAAGCCAGTTTCCTAATTTTCCAGACCTTCTGTTCAACTCAGAATGATTTACTTTAAAATACCAGAAAGTGCAGTCATTAATTTAACCAAGGAGATTAGCAGCTGGTATCACTACAATTCTAGAGAAATTTGAAGAGCTCTGGATTGTATAAGATGACTGAGCCCTCTTATTAGCAACAGAAGTCCCATCGTAGTCCAAACAATGACCAAATACCATGGAAGTGAAAAAGGGTTCACGAGGAACTGATATTGTATGCATAGGTGCATTCACAGTAGAAAAAGGTGTTAGCATTTTCACAGAACTTTAGGACTGGGAACAACTACATAGAAGTCCTAAAGATCACCTAATGCAAATACCTTCCTAATGTTTGCAGTGGTTAGATGAAATGTGAGCTGAGGATCCTTCACCTTAATATTCTATGATTCTTTAATAAAAGCATATTGATTTCTTGTAAACATCTTCAGTGCTCATTTCTACACCCTGCTGTATGCTTGGTGCTCAGTCAGTATCAAACTGATGAATTCTGAGACTTTCCTAACAGACTACAGGTAATTAAGTTGGTTCTATATAGTTCAAAGTATTAAGACTCTACAATAATACTCAAAATCAATGTGTGCCTTTTACTGGAGAGAAGGTATACAATTTTCATTGCCTCCCCATGGGGTCTGTAAACAGACCCCCAAAAATACATATATTAAAAACTGGGTTTCTATAGATAGACTGGCCAAACTGCTAGTGCAGGCCCCCTTTTAGAATCAGCATATAATGCTTATGTGGAAAATAAACTCTGATGTATTTGCAAATAATAAACTTCACCTGCCTAGTGCAGAAAAATTTGGAGCTTACTACTGAGTAGGGAACACAAATGAGCAGCATACACACACCAACATGAAATACAAGGTTCGGCTACATATCTCTTGGCTCTTGTATTTCTAACATGAATATTCATAGCTTATTCTTTGATTGCTCTTCCATTTATTCAGAGCACACTATTTTATACCTAACTACAGGGATATTAAATATCAGAAAAATAATATAATAAAGAGATAACGGATTTTGTGTCAGACACACCTGGGATCAAATTCGAATTCACATATTATTACCTAGATGCCTTGGACAAGTCATTTAGCATCCCTGAGCTTCAGCATCCTCACCTGGAAAGTACAGGTATTAATGCCAACCACATAGGGTTTCTCTGAGGACAAATGAAATAATGTACAGAACATACCTAAAACACTGCCAAGGAGGTAGTAGACACTCTATAAATACTTGTTGAAATGAAGCTAGGAAAGAATGTTCTTATCTTATGGAAAACCACTGAAAGCAGATTAAGGCCTACAAAGATTATTCAGCAACAACTACAATGATATTTTTGTCTTGAAGTCTGCGGGGAAGGATTTCAACAGATACCACAGTCTTGTGGGTGATACAGACATCCATTCATTCATTCAAAACTATTCACTGAGTGTCACTATAGGCCAGCAATACGATGAGGAATAGACAAACATTAATGACCGTATAAATAAATGTAAGAATGAAACTGACAAGGGCTCAAAAGAAAGATTCTTGACACAAGAGTCTATAATATGGAGGAGTCACAGGGGCATGGAGATAGGGACACTTGGCCTGAGACCTGAATGACGAGTTAGTGGATTCCAGTAAGAAAAGTGGGGAGGAAGAGAATTCCTGGCTGGTGATTTCGGTCATGATGGAGAGGAGATAAGGCAGTGGCTAGAGATGAGCAGTCAAGTTCGAGTATTAGCATTATTGTTACTGGAAGTTTTGAATGAAATACCAAAGCAACAGATAGAACATTCCAAACAGAAGGCAAATGATCAAAGGAGGTGTTCCTAAACCAGTTGCATAACCTTTTTATAATTCTTCACCTGTCGTCAGACTCTAAACAGGTCAGGGGTTATTGGAGATGAGGTGTTTTGGAGAGAGCTGTTGGTATGCTATGCGCCCTACCCCACTCTATGGGAGAAAGTATGGGAGGCTTCCTTTCTGTAGGTTTGTTCATCGCCTCAAACCTACAGAAAGGAGTTTCCCAAAGCAACTTGAAAAGCTTCATCTGAGTCCCCCTAGTGTTCAGGGAATAGTGAGGACTGGTGTTTAACCCAGCTGGGTGGTTCGACCAGATGCTCTGATGGGACAGCGAATGTATGGTTGTTGCTGCAGTGAGGTCAGCCTCTGCTCAAGAGAAGATCCGGAGAGGCAGAGTCCAGACTAGACTAGGGCTCCAATATTGAGCCACCTCTCTCAGAAGGAAACTGAAGACACCAACTGAGCCCCCTCGGATTGCAGAAGCCTTACTAGCCACTCTAGCCTCGAATGACCATCCATTCTGCACTTCCCTCTAGAATCAGAAAAGTGCAAAAAACAACAGCATTTCATCAATACCATCTAAAGCCACTTTGAACATTCATGAGGTTAAAATTGCGGCAAAACAGTTACCCAAGGGCAAAAAGATAGGACTATGATGGTATGGATAGAGAAATTAGAGATATTTAAAGTTCTCATTTTTGCTGTTTTTTTTTTTTTTTTTTTTTTTTTTTTTGTAATGTTGTGGTGGCTGTTTTTGTTTGTTTGCTTTTTGAACAGCTACCAGGACAAGGAGTTTTGTTTATTAGCACAGTTTATTTGTACATAGGATAAAGCCAAAGGGAATTATAATGGCAGGAGGCAGGGAATACTCCACAGCAGGGAAAACCCAAAAATTACCCTTGCTTTTGTGACTTGAAGTTGCATACCACCTATGTCATTGGGAAATTATGTCTGCATCTCAAGAACAGTTCATATGTGATCTCCTCACCGTTATGATGATGATGTAGCATTAATTCAGCATTTACCATGTGCCAATCATCGTATGAGGCCTTGGTATATGGCTTCTTAAAAATCGTTGTCAGGGCAAGGACAGCTCTTCTCCCTCCTACCTTTCTTCTCAGCACCACTTTTGTTTGATGCCACACTTGTGACGTTTGGAACTAACAGAGGTCCTGCCTTCAAAGAAAAAGCTCTCCTGGCTCCTCCTCGGAGAAGGCCATTCTCACACAGGGCTCACCTGTGAGGCTGCGGGACCAAGAGCTCCCTGAGTCCACAAACCAGACCTGCCTCTGCGGCCACTCCTGTTGGGGTTGTGGGTTACTTGTTGCGCTGTGTTTTGGTGCAGATTTTAAGGCATATTTTTATATAAACATTTTCTCAAAAGTCCAAATTTGGTATCAGGTTTTATATATAGGTAACCATAATTTGTATGATGTCCCCTCATTCAAGGAAGGTGTCTGTGAAACTTGTTAATAAAACCAGAAAGAAATGTTTTTTAAAAAGTGCTGTGGTTGTTGTCATTGCGAAGCAGTACCAGTATTCAAAGGCCAGATTTGTCTGGTTTTACAGTTCATGCTCTTAAACACAAGACCATTCAGGTTCCAGAGTCATATTCCTGAACAGTTTACACATTGGGTTAAAATTTATGAGCAAGTTTCCCCCTAAATGCCCTTCATTCACACACACACACACACAGCACTACACACCACTGAGCCTCACTCTTTCTCCCTGCCCAGGGAGACAATTCAACGCCATCATCACATTGCTCAGAGAGCCCAGCCTGTCTCTAACAGTGGGAAGCTTCCTACCGCCCTCTGACGTCTCCTGTCTCTTTCACAGACTCCTCCCTTTGTCCACCGCATGAGTGTGTTCGGTTCTTGGAATTCCATCTTTGGCCCAGTCTTCTTCCTACCCTACATGCTTTCCTCCCCACCCTTAGCTTCCACCCACACGCAACTCTTTGCTCAAACCACCCCCATCCATGACTCCCGGCAAGATCTTTCTCCTGATCTCAGGTTCTGTAACTACAGCTGCTTCCTTCCCTGTGGCCACCTCGGCCTATCCACTGGATTGTGAGGTCCTCAAAGATGAGGACCACACCTCACTCAGATTCATGCATCCTGTATTTCATACATTTTAAAATATAATATATAAATATGTAAGTGAATGAATAAGTGGGTTCAATTACTGTCTGTTTCATGAAAAACAAATTAAGGTAAAAAGAGAAAGAAAACTTGAAAAGGAGAAGCCATATGTAGCTTCGTCTTCTCACCTGAGACAGGATGTGCTAGAAAATAACCAAAAAAACAGTGGATTCCACGAGATAGAACAGGTGTGCTAGACGGTGGTGTCGGCAAGTATGCTTGCCAAATACTAGATTTTAAAAATAATTAAGCAGGACATTTTGATCCTCTAATATACATTACTATAATTCAAATATTCAAAAAATATATATATAATCAGGCATTACTTAACAACAGGGATACCTTCTGAGAAATGTGTCATTAGGTGATGTTGTCCTGTGTGAACATCAGATTGTGCTTACACAAACCTAGATGATAGAGCCTACTACACACCTAGGCTGGATGGTGTAGCCTATTGCTCCTAGACTACAGACCTGCTCTGCATGTTACTGTATTGAATACCGTAGGCAACTGTAGCACAATGGGAAGCATTTGTGTATCTAAACATGTCTAAACATAGAGAAACTATAGTAAAAATAAGATATCATAATCTTATGGGACCACTGTGGCATATACAGCCCATCATTGATGAAAATGTAGTTATGGGCCATGGGACTATATTTTACATTTTTCAGCACTTGTTAAATGTATTTGATTACATTTCTGTTTGGGTTTGTTTGTTTGTTTAGTACACATTAATTGTTCTGCAGACTGAGATTCTATAGTTAACCAATTGGGAGAAATAGCCCGTAGAATACAGGATCCTTGATTAGTCACTGCTCATAAGAAAATAACTTTTAAAACAACAACAACAACAAAAACCTTTCAAGATGGACACAATGGTTGTATTTGGAGCTTTTAACCTTTTCTAAGAACAAATCAGTGGATCTATGCAGACACAAAAGAGTCTGAGGCTTGGCCTCCCGTGAACCACACCCCAAAGGGCAGAGGATCTGGACGTGGCCACACTTCAGGTCACTTGGGTTTTTTATCCCTCAGGCTACCACCGGCAACTCACTTGCTGTGATGAATACGGCTTTCTTCCTGCAGCCACAAGTCAGTGACATTTTGGTCATGAAACCCACATGCACTGGCTCTAAACTGCAGCACCTCTCTGGGGTCTGGGGGTGGAGGGCGACTCCTCATTCTCCAGCAGCTGCAGGAAGCGCTGGGTGACATCACCTCCCCCTAAGCCAAGAAGGTCAGGCCCAGAGCAGCCATCTTTGGATAGAAAACACACAAATAATCCACCTCTTTCCACCCCAGAGAATGAGCTCACAACTGCGGGGGGTCCAGCTCTATGTGCATGCCAGGTGATGTCAGGGTGAGTGTCCTGGCATTCTGACACTCTGCAGGTGCTTCATTCATGGACACCCCCTAGTTCACACCAGATGGCAGCGTGGGAGAGGGACATCAGCTCTAGACCTTCCCTCACTTCAAGTTATAAGCCTTTGGGGGACTGACTCGCCCATTTTCTTGGACTGTGTTACATGAATGTGGGGCCAATCACAATGGGATAGATACTGGGGTAGGGTGGGGATGGAGAAGGGCTTCTCTAGAGGTTTCTGTACAAATAAAATTCCTGGCAATAGGCTCTCACTTCTATCATCAACTGCTATTCTCTGGGTCATGGAAAATCCTGCATTGTTGGTCACACAGGGGGATGGAGTGGAAAAGTGAAAAGAGAACTGATTGGCTCTCGGCAAGGTGAACAGAGTTATAACAGAATGGGAGAGAAGCCCACACAACAAGTTGGACAACCTGACACCTAACCTGGGCTTCCCTATTCCGGACTTTGCTTTGTCCAAAGCCAAGTGGCAAAGAGAGTTCAAAATTACCCTGCATTTTGATTCCATGAAAAACGAGATTTTTTGTTGTTGTTCAATTGCTGATACACTTGGCCTGACTATACCCTGCTTTCTCATCACAAATAGGAAATGGGCTTGAATATAAGTAGTGTGTTTCTTTGAATCCCTCAAAAGAAAAGGTTCTAGTTTGACACCCACATTTAAATTGCCTGTAACTTCCTCATTGGAATCTTTGAAGGCCAAGGTATTTCTGTGTCAGGAGGTGACTGTTGATCTGCCTGACAGATGACGTGTCAGGGACACTCACATGGTTACCCTAGAAAGATGTACCCTTAAAAGGAAGAAGTCCCGTCAAGCATTGACTCCAGCATTTAATCTAATGCCGGAAGCCAACTGAGGTGACTGTTTAAGGAAGGAAAGGAGACAAGGAAGACAGGAGGGAGGGAAAGCAGGAGAAATGGAAAGAATAAATGGAGAGATGGTATGGGGAAAGGAAAAAGAAAGGAAGGGAAGCAGGGAGGGAGGAAGAGATGGAAGGAAGGAGGAAAGGGGGGAAGAAAACTTGAGCTAGTGAGGAGCCCACTGGATTCTGTAAATAAATCACAGAAACAATGAAGCCTGGTTCTTCTGAAAAGGGTTCCCACTTTCCCCGACTTCATCCTGGTTCAACCAGCCTCAAGACTGAGGAGAATCAGGCAGCCGTCAGGGGCTTCAGCCTGCAGTCCCAATGGGTTGTGAGTCATGGGCTGCGCTGCAAGTGGGCTGCTCTGAGGGAGTGCTGGAGGGCCGGCCGTGGGCGTTCAGACCATTCCTGCTGCTGGTCAGGAATGTTCAGGAAGTTGGTTCACTCCAAGGTCATTCTCTTTAGGATTTAATAACCAAGCCTCACAAAAATGAAGGGGACCCAAGGTTTGAATCCTGAAGCCCCAAACAATATGCCAGTCAGTTTATTTTTCCTCTTGGGACTTAGCTCGTCCTTCAGGAAACTGCAGAGAAGAGTGACCTCGTCGTGAAGGTTCCTGCCCGTAAGAGACACAGTCCTTTCATGGCACACAGATGCCTCTGGCAAGGCAGAGGAAAATGCTTCAACTTCAACAAAAGAGGCATCTCTACCTTCTGTCAACAGCTGGCTCCTAGCAGAACTGGGAAGGTCCAGAGACAAGAATCTGAATCCCTCGTCCTCAGCCTACTGAGACCAACAGCGCCTTTGCCTGTCAGCACCCATCAATCACAGCCCTCCAGAAGCTCATCCTCGATGCAGTTGTCCCTAAGCAGTTCAGCCCCATGGCCTTTTCTTGGGAGGACTCCAGGCTTTCCCTACACTTCTGTCATTACCAAGCTAAACGAAACAGCTCCACTCCTGGAATTCATCCAGCTGCCGACTTGTGAGGGCGCATGAGCAGCTGTTGTTCCAGTGGAGACAGGAGGGCATGGGCTTTAGAGTCAGCCAGCCAGGGCTCAAATTCCAGTTCTGCAATTACTTGCCGGTGACCTTGGGAAAGTAACTTAACCTCTCTGAGACTCATCTTTCCTATGCTAGAAGTCATGATAATAATAGTAGGGTCGTTATAAGGATTGCATGTGTCATCTCTCTGAGAGCAGAGAAACTATCTTATTTACTAGTGTTTAACCCACAGAAAGCATGGAGTAAATATTTATTGAATACATGCAAAATGCTTCACACAGTGTTTAGCACATAGACGACTGCAATGAATGGATAGTATTATCTTCCTTCTCTTTATTTTCTGCCTCTCTCAATGCTTCCCATGGAGGAGCTTATTTTGACCCTTGTGTCAGTCAGGGTCCCAGCAGGAAACAGATGTTGTGTTCCAAATGGGGAGATCTTCATGAAGGAGCCATCTGCAGGGGTGACTGAGGGAACCAATAGGGAGAGTTAAGCATTCCAGAAGTAGCCACAGCAGAAAGGTGCCAACTGCCCTCTCCCTGGAGGGTCAAGCAGGGAGCTGCTACCAGAGCCCTAAGTGAGAGAGCTATAGCTGAGAGGCCAGCTGCAGAGGATCCAAACCCTTTAGGGAACAGCAGAGCAGGGAGGGAGAAGGGGGAATTAACACCCCAGCCTTCCTCTCCTTCCACCCTATGATCTCTTGCTGGTGCCTCCCAATGGCCAAGCCCAATATCCGCTGATGAGACCTTGTAAATCAGCTTCCACAGAGCAGCCTGGAGAAGGGTAGGCTGGATCTAGTGGTGCAAATGGAGAAAATCTAGCACAGCCATTAAATCTCCAAGGATTTATGTGAATAGTCTTCTTTCCTCATCTACATAGGTTCTTCAGCAGATTTACGCTAAGAAAGACAGTATCTTCTCAAAAAAGCTGAGATCAACAGGAGACTTTAGATTCAAAGATGATGTGAACTGAAATTTCACCTTGTATTTCTTCCTGTTGGGGGAATCTAAACAAATGGAGCACAGCTATTCTATGGAGCTGGTTCCACAGCTGTATCACACCTTTGCTGCCCTTTCTCATACTACAAATTTCTACATGGAAAATCTAGAAATTGATATATTTCCATGCCTTGAAAACAATAAAAGGTGAATCCAGGCATGAATAACCTATAGGTAACTTTTTATGTTTGCAATATGTGGGTATTTTTAAATACATAATAATTAAAATCTACTGACATTTTCCTATCATCTTTGTGTTGCGTATTGTGTTTGTAACAAGAGATTCTAGGCTTGAAGAGCTAAATAAGTTCACTGCTAAAGTGCTGGCATATCTGTGGCAGGGGATAAGTTGGATAGCAATCGGAAGCCAGCTCTGCAGACGCCGCCCCCCCGCCCCCGGTCTTTGAAGGGTGGCATTCACTTTCCCAACACTGCGCAGGTTGGGTGGACATCCTGCTAACTGGCATTCAGCCCCACTGCCCAACAGCTGCCAAGAGGCCCAATGCCTTCACTGGATGTGGAACTCAGTGCTGGTATCTGAACACTAGCCCTCTAGAGGGTCAGTTTCATCTGTTAAGTATATGCAAAAATGCATAAAGCAAGATGATAACCATGTTAAAATGAAAGCATACTCAAAGTGAGGCATGGTTAGTTCTTTGTGGACTCTGCTTCAATCTAGTTACCTGGCCCTAAGAAAACAGCAGTATTTAGAAATGGATAGAAGCAATGAAGGTGATGATGAGGACAGCCAAGAATTTTGCAGCATTTCTTTTGTTCTAGACACTACACTAACTGACTCACATAGGTTAACTCAACCCCATGGCCCCCCTACCCTGCCTCGCAAATAAGCATATGTTGTAGATTTTCCTTTAGAGATGAGGAGCACAAAACCAAGTGATATTAAGTTACTTGCCTAAGATAACAAAGCTGATGAGTGGAAGAGCTGGGATTGAAAATCAAGCAATCTAACTCCAGATTGTACTTTTAACCACCAGATGATTCTGCCTCTGATTATGTTCCTTAAATATTCAGAGAGAGAGAAAAAAAAATTGGAAGAACATGTATTTTTCAACTTAAAAGCAGCTTGCTTCAGAGAGTGACATAACACATGAATGTTTCTCTCTACTTTCTACTTTTTTGCTCTTTATTTTATTTAGGAGTCAATA